>NC_084584.2:14775000-14890000 GCF_033978685.3 Nerophis lumbriciformis | reverse complement strand
ATGAAAAGATATCGATCCATATTCGACTTGCACATAAGCCTGGGAAGGTGTGGCCTGTGTGGGCGAGCGGTGACAGCTGGTGCAAACTCGGTGTTGTCGAGCTGCAGCTGCAGTCTTGTGCGACGGCTGCGCCTGATGATTCGAAGAATGGGGTGAGTCAGCGCTGGCGTCAGACGGCATCATCCCGCTAAGTATTGAGGTCAGCAGGCGGGCGGGCCACGATACTGCTGACGCACGCGCAAACACACACACACACACACCCTTTGGTTGGAGGTGTTTGGCGCTTATCAGGACATTGTGACATTTGCTCCCAGTTCTGCGTGGAGGCCATTTGACAACAGTGTAACCAAACACACACACAGGTTATAACTTGGAATGGGGACCAAGTTTTTGATCATCACTTGTGGGGACCACCCTTTCTACAGGTTGTGGAGGCATTAAAAAAAATGGTGTAAAATGGCCACTGCCCAGTTAGCTCATACACGTCTTTAAATCTCTGGATTGATGAAGTAATGTGCTGATCATTCTTACTGGGGACCCTGGGGAAAAAGAGTTCATATGGTTCATGGGGACCAAATTTAACTCATTTTGCATAATTCACACAAATTTGTACGTGACTACTGAGGACTAGGGATGATACTCGAAACCGGTTTTCCCGGTTGTTCCGTAAGAAAAGAACCGAGTCCTCGGACTCGAATCCCTTTTTGAGAAGCGGTATCCGTTATCGAGACCACTATAGTAAAGAAAAAGAGTTGGTTATTTATTCGAATCCCTGGGAACTAATCCCGTCCCTACCAGAAATGCTCCGTGGGACATCACAAGAAATGACGTCACGTAGCTCAGTCATTAGGCGCAGATAGGGAAAGCAGGAAAAACAATGGACCGGAAAAAGCGCTCCAAGGTAGGGATGTCCCGATCCAGGTTTTTGCACTTCCGATCCGATACCGATATTGTTTTTGCACTTCCGATCCGATACCGATACTGACCGATACCGATACTGACCGATACTGGCCTATCCGAGCATGTATTAAAGTTTAAAGTTATTTAGCCTACTTAGTTGTCAGAATCATGTTGAAAAGGGTTTTATTACTCTTGATAACAACTAGCCAGCTGAATTAGGGGAGTTTGAATAATACACAATGGTTGGTAACAAGAAACTGACCTGTTTATTCAAGGATAAACACAAAATAGACAAAATTATACATGACAAACAGAAATGGCATCATTGAAACTAGGGCTGGGCAATATGGCCTTTTTTAAATATTGCAATATTTTAAGGCCATATTGCGATACACGATATATATCTCAATATTTTGCCTCAGCCTTGAATGAACACTTGATGCATATAATCACAGCAGTATGATGATTCTATGTGTTTTGATTGATTGATTGAGACTTTTATTAGTAGGTTGCACAGTGAAGTACATATTCCGTACAATTAACCACTAAATGGTAACACCCCAATAAGTTTTATACTATCAGATATATACTATCATCATAATACAGTCATCATACAAGATAATCACATTGAATTATTTACATTATTTATAATCCGGGGTGTGGAGGGGGGCGCCGGATGTAAGTGTCAAAAAGACAGTCAAAAGAGTTTGATATGAGAATAAATCTAAAGTTAAAATATAGGGTAGAAATGCACCCATTTGCAGGAAATGTAGTCTTGATTTTCAACATTTTCTTTCAAGGCTTGCATGTCTACATTAAAACATTCTTCTTCATACTGCATTAATATATGCTACTTTTAAACTTTCATGCAGAGAAGGAAATCACAACTAAAAAAATCACACATTTTTTCATACGGTGTTGATGTGGAAATTTGTGCCTCTGCATTTTGATGGTGTGGACGTGTGGCACCGAATGGAGATAAGCGTCTCGACAGACGTTACAATATTTGAACAATGATGACGAAAACTGTTTTCTCTGTCGTGTCCGTGTGTCGAAAATTGTTATGCGCTTATTTTTTTATTTGATTTTGTGCGTGGCATATAATTGCTATGCGCAGAGGACGTTTAAACAGTGCGCAATTGCACAAGCGCGCACCTTAGAGAGAACGTTGGTCACACGGCTGCGCTAGCATCACAGCTAACGTTAGCCATGCTGCTACCTCTCTGCTGGGAGAGGACGTATACGTATGTGACGTATGACGTGACAGTATGTGACGTGTGTAAGAAGGTGCGCTTGCTGTCTGTGAGAGGGAGACACAGGAAAGAGTGAGAAGAGCCTGTCGTGTAATGCCAGCAGCTTAAAGCAACTGCGTGAGAATCCACAGACCTGTGGATGTGTTGAATGTGTGCTGGAAAATGCGGAACGGAAATTAGGGAGCAGCAGAAAAGTGGAATGTATTATTTAAATTGGTGCGTTGGAAAACACGAAGCAGAGGTTTTTTTTTAACTGGATCTGGATCGGCATTTTCCCATGCCTTGCCGATACGCATTTTTTGGCAAATATCGGCGGCCGATCCGATCCAAATATCGGATCGGGACATCCCTACTCCAAGGTGTAATAAAGTTCAAAACAAAAGGTATAATCGAATGAATAACTTTACTGAGAGATTTGAGCAGGGTACAAACACAGGGGTGTATAATGTATCCCGGAAGAGTTAGGGCTGCATGGGATTCTGGGTGTTTGTTCTGTTGTGTTTATGTTGTGTTAAGGTGCAGATGTTCTCCCGAAATGTGTTTGTCATTCTTGTTTGGTTTTGGTTCAAAGTGTGGCGCATTATTAGTAAGACTTTTAAAGTTGTTTTATATGGTCACCGTCAGTGTAACCTGTGTGGCTGTTGACCAAGTATGCCTTGCTGTCACGTACGTGTGCAAGCAGAAGATGTATATTGTATAACAATTGTTAGGCTGGCACGCTGTTAATACAGATTGTAGAGGGCGCCGCACGCCCTTATTATATCTGTAAGGGTGAAAATCTGTGAATATTGATCCTGGTAGTTTTCTGCGAGAGGCACTGAAATCCGGATGTCTCACGGGAAAATTGGGGGGTTCAGCAAGTAAGCTGCTGAGCCGCATCAGAGTGATCAAAGAGCCACATGCGGCTCCGGAGCCGCGGGTTGCCGACCCCTGCCCTAGCTCATAACATCACATCTTTCCCCCTATAAAGAAATAATGTTAACTCAATAAAGTGTATTTCTTTTTTTAACTTTAACTTTTCATTTTTTAGCATTGAAACCACATTTGCAAACAACTTTTCTCTTCATAGAGTTTTCTTTCAATAAAGAAATAAAGTGCAAAAATGTCAAAGCATCATAACAAACAGTTATGTTAAATAGCAGCAGAAGTGCACTTTTTGGAGAGCTGTATTATTTTCAGTTTTGTGCCCGAGGGACTGATTTTATTTAACACTATATTATTATTTATACACCTATAGTGATCACAGAGACAGGTTGTTTTTGTGTTACTGTATATATTTGTTTTTCTTAAAAATCCCACTTAATATACTTTGGGTAACAACAGTCAATATTTATTTATTTTATTTTATTTTTTTAGGGGGGGTAACAGTCAATATTTATTTATTTATTATATTTTATTTTTTTCTTATATAATAAAAGTGAGCTTTTGTTAAACCAAATATTGTGTGGTTTTTTTCCATATACAACAACCTATCTGGACTCGATAAGAGAATCGATAAGGAATCGGTTCGATAAGAGGATTCGATAATAGGCTTGAACTCGATCATTTCTTATCAAACATCATCCCTACTGAGGACCATTTAAAAAATTAAAAAAAAAAAAAAAATTAAATATGACATGATGGTCAGAATACAGCACTCCAGCTGTCCTCTTATAGGAAGTTCCATCCATCCATCCATTTTCTACCGCTTATTCCCTTTGGGGTCGCGGGGGGCGCTGGAGCCTATCTCAGCTACAATCGGGCGGAAGGCGGGGTACACCCTGGACACGTCGCCACCTCACCGCAGGGCCAACACAGATAGACAGACAACATTCACACTCACATCCACACACTAGGGCCAATTTAGTGTTACCAATCAACTTATCCCCAGGTGCATGTCTTTGGAGGTGGGAGGAAGCCGGAGTACCCGGAGGGAACCCACGCAGTCACGGGGAGAACATGCAAACTCCACACAGAAAGATCCCGAGCCCGGGATTGAACCCAAGACTACTCAGGACCTTCGTATTGTGAGGCAGATGCACTAACCCCTCTGCCACCGTGAAGCCCCTTATAGGAAGTTTCACCACTTAAATGTTAAAGCAAATCTTCTGTGACATTACTGAAAACTGCTATTTAGCAGTAATGAAGTTGTCTGCAACTCCAACAACCATATATAGAAGGATGGAACATTCATCATACTTTAAGGTAATAATGTTTTATAATCATGCTGTATGAAAATGTCATCCTAAGGAGCACTAAACCAGATTTTGTTTTTGGAAAAATATATTAGTTTTAACTAAGGATGGATATCATACAGAATCACAGTACTATAAATGCCAGGATAACAAATGTACCAGTACCAGCTACAGCCCGATGAGGGGGCTGCTGTGCAAATGTCTCACACTCAAACTAACCAGTAAACATGTTTTATGGGCCAAAGCTTAAAAATTACTTAGGCATCTTCAGAATGGATCTGACTATCATTTAAAAAGGTTTCCCTGTAGTGGACCTGTTTTTTTTGTCCCCATACCGTCAGAGGTCCCCTAAAGGTGACTGTGTAAACAGAGCGATGTCCCCATTAAGTAAGCATTGCCAGAACACACACACACACACACACACACACACACACACACACACACACACACACACACACACACACACACTTCATAATGAAACCAACGCCTCACACCCCTTCCAGAAAACGTCTCAACAAAGCCAAAAAGGCTCCTCCTCCTTCCACACTCGCAGGCCTTTAAACCACTTCCACTTTTACCTTCCGACACCTACAACTTCCTCCGCTTGTCCTTATCTGACCGAGTGGCGGTCACCTGAAGCAACAGTGTGTTGTGAAATCCAGACAAGTCATGGCGGCGGTGAGAGGAAGGCGAGGGTGACAGACATTAACGCTTAGAGTTTGTCTCTTGTCTTCCACCATTGGCCTTACTTGTGTGTTGCACCAAAAACATTGGAGGGCAGCACAAAAAAAATGTAAAAATAAATAATTAATAATAAAAAAATTAAATAAAAATATAAAATATAATATATATATATATATATATATATATATATATATATGTATATATATATATATATATATATATATATATATATATATAGTTTTATTAGTGTTGTCCCGGTACCAAAATGTATTTAGATACTTTTCCATACTTTTCTAAATACCGTATTTTCCGCACTATAAGGCGCACCTAAAAACCTCAAATTTTCTCAAAAGCTGACAGTGCGCCTTATAATCCCGTGCGCCTTATATATGGACCAATATTGAGCCACAACAGGTCTCGCAACTACGGGATGCATAACGTAACCCCAGCCTCTACTGTAGCGTCTATTCTATGCGCCTTATAATGCGGTGTGCCTTATATATGAACAAAGTTTTAAAATAGGCCATTCATTGAAGGTGCGCCTTATAATCCGGTGCGCCTTGTAGTGCGGAAACCTCTACCCCGCCCCCCCAACCAGGGAGAGCATGTCCCAAATTCCAAGCTGCTGTTTTGAGGCATGTTACAAAAAAAATGCACTTTGTGACTTTAATAATAAATATGGCAGTGCCATGTTGGCATTTTTTTCCCATAACTTGAGTTGATTTATTTTGGAAAAGCTTGTTACATTTTTTAATGCATCCAGCGGGGCATCACAACAAAATTAGGCATAATAATGTGTTAATTCCACGACTGTATATATCAGTATCGGTTGATATCGGAATCGGTAATTAAGAGTTGGACAATATTGGAATATCGGATATCGGCAAAAAAGCCATTATCGAACATCTCTAATGATAATCTATATCGACTGATATAAAACACTTAGAACGTGATATAGTTTTCAGCCCTAGACTTATGTCTGATGGCATGACAATAAAATTCCTATGTACTCCTATGAAGTGTGGAGTCAAATAATTGTGATATTTTTTAAATGAAAGCACACGGCCAATAGTGTGTGTGTTTTGGGGGGGAATAAATTCAGAAAATCGTGACCGAATGTTTGCAGAAACGTGCAGTCCTACTGCTGTGTTTCCGACACAAAAGAGGGATCAAGCAGGAGAAAGTGTCGAGGCAGAATGTTTCATACAGATTGGATTGTGCAGGTGTGATATTTAAAGGGGAACATTATCACCAGACCTATGTAAGCGTCAATATATACCTTGATGTTGCAGAAAAAAGACCATATATTTTTTTAACCGAATTCCGAACTCTAAATGGGTGAATTTTGGCGAGTTAAACGCCTTTCTAATATTCGCTCTCGGAGCGATAACGTCACAACGTGTCGTCACATCGGGAAGCAATCCGCCATTTTCTCAAACACCGAGTCAAATCAGCTCTGTTATTTTCCGTTTTTTCGACTGTTTTCCGTACCTCGGAGACATCATGCCTCGTCGGTGTGTTGTCAGAGGGTGTAACAACACGAACAGGGACGGATTCAAGTTGCAGCAGTGGCCCAAAGATGCGAAAGTGGCAAGAAATTGGACGTTTGTTCCGCACACTTTACCGACGAAAGCTATGCTACGACAGAGATGGCAAGAATGTGTGGATATCCTGCGACACTCAAAGCAGATGCATTTTCAACGATAAAGTCAAAGAAATCTGCCGCCAGACCCCCATTGAATCTGCCGGAGTGTGTGAGCAATTCAGGGACAAAGGATCTCTGTAGCACGGCAAGCAATGGCGGCAGTTTGTTCCCGCAGACGAGCGAGCTAAACCCCCTGGATGTCTTGGCTAACATCGACCCTAGCTTCCCTGGCCTGCTGACATCAACTCCAAAACTGGACAGATCAGCTTTCAGGAAAAGAGCGCGGATGAGGGTATGTCTACAGAATATATTAATTGATGAAAATTGGGCTGTCTGCACTCTCAAAGTGCATGTTGTTGCCAAATGTATTTCATATGCTGTAAACCTAGTTCATAGTTGTTAGTTTCCTTTAATGCCAAACAAACACATACCAATCGTTGGTTAGACGGCGATCGCCGAATTCGTCCTCGCTTTCTCCCGTGTCGCTGGCTGTCGTGTCGTTTTCGTCGGTTTCGCTTGCATACGGTTCAAACAGATATGGCTCAATAGCTTCAGTTTCTTCTTCAATTTCGTTTTCGCTACCTGCCTCCACACTACAACCATCCGTTTCAATACATTCGTAATCTGTTGAATCGCTTAAGCCGCTGAAATCCGAGTTTGAATCCGAGCTAATGTCGCTATAGCTTGCTGTTCTTTACGCCATGTTTGTTTTATTGGCATCACTATGTGACGTCACAGGAAAATGGACGGGTGTTTATAACGATGGTTAAAATCAGGCACTTTGAAGCTTTTTTTAGGGATATTGCGTGATGGGTAAAATTTTGAAAAAAACTTCGAAAAATATAATAAGCCACTGGGAACTGATTTTTAATGGTTTTAACCCTTCTGAAATTGTGATAATGTTCCCCTTTAATGTTAACATTTAAGTGAGCGAGCTGGCGTCAGTCTGAATTTATCAAAGTGCAGTTATCAATCACAGTTTTCCCATCATTTTTAATTTGATACGGTAATACTTAATGTCGGGAGTTTTAAGGTGGTTATCGTTATTACCGTTTACCGTTACATCCCTATTAGCAATACTCAGACAGCATGTAAACACACACTTTTTTAGTGAGGTTTAATTTCTCATTTTAAGCAATTTCCAGAAATCACTCTTAGGATTTGGACTTGTTTGGTAAATGGCAAAACTGTCATTATCTAGCTAGTGATGTTTAAACGTTCTAACTAGGCCCGGGCCGATAACAAATTTTGCTTGACTATATATTGACTTATGAATTATTGCATCGCCATTTTATTTTTAAGGGAACAAATTACCCATAGAGGTAATACACACTAATAATTAGAGATGTCCGATAATGGCTTTTTTGCCGATATCCGATATTCCGATATTGTCCAACGCTTAATTACCGATTCCGATATCAACCGATACTGATATATACAGTTGTGGAATTAACACATTATGCCTAATTTTGTTGTGATGCCCCGCTGGATGCATTAAACAATGTAACTTTACCATGAATTGATTAACAAGTGGAAGTTGAAAAACTTATTGGGGTGTTACCATTTAGTGGTCAATTGTACGGAATATGTACTGTACTGTGCAATCTACTAATACAAGTTTCAAAAATATAATAAGCCGCTGGGAACTGATTTTTAATGGTTTTAACCATTCTGAAATTGTGATAATGTTCCCCTTTAAATGTCAGGCGAAGTTCACAGGCGGTAGCTTACCCGCAGTCCGGCGCCGGACACCATCTGCAGTCGGGATCGGAGGCGAGGCAGCGCCGCAAAAGGAACTCCTCGTACTTGTCCAGCAGGGCGGCGTCATCCAGGATGTCGGCCACCTGCCTGGGCACCAGGCGCTCGGCGCACTCGGGGCAGCTGAGCTGGACCCGGCTCTCTGTGATCTCGATGCGGAGGTACTGGCGCAGGCAGCACAGGCAGGATCGGTGGCTGCAGCCCAGCAGCTCGGGGAGCTGGTCGGCGGGCTGGCGCACCAGGCACAGGGGGCACTCCAGGAGGTCGGCTTCACCCGACTGAGCCTCGCCGCTCAGGGACGGCTGGCTGGAGGAGAGTTCCCTGGAAGGGGTACTGCTGGCGCCTTCCTGGGGAGCTCCAGTGGTCGTGGAGGTGGTGGTGGGTGTGGCCGGAACCGGCGGCGGGCTCAAGGCAGACGGTAGAAGCTGCTGCTGCTGCGACGTGTAGAGATGGTGGGACAGCGGGGTAGTGGTGGCGGCCCCCCCTTTGGGGCCCCTGGTGCCTCGGGAGCCCCGCTTGCCGTTGAAGAGGCTCTGGAAGGAGATGCGACGCTGGCGTTTACCGGCCGCACGGCACTTCGGGTTGGGGACGCCGCTCAGTGAGGAGTGCGGCGACTCCGAGTCCTTTTCGGAACCCATTTTCCCAGGAGAGGCCGACTGTTTGCCAACAAGGCAGGGATGTGTTTGCCTTTCAGTAAAAAAGAGATGACAACCAAAGTCTTTGAACGTCCGCCGTCGCAAAAAATATGTCTGCCTGCGAGTCTTCAAAAAGCCTCCCCCGAAAATGAATCCACAGGTTTCGCTTGATGAAATCCTTCGTCGAGAGGAGCGTCCTCACTCTGCATGCCGCTCTGTCAGGAAGAAGAGAACAGGAAGTTCAACAAAGAGCGTGCTCGGTGCCTCACACACACACACACACACACACACACACACACACACACACACACACACACACACACACACACACACACACACACACACACACACCCATACTTCCCTGTTTTGCTCTGACTGCCTCTCACCCCTTTGACGTGCAACACATGACCCCACTGCACTTGCTGCACCACAACACACACACACACACACACACACACACACACACACACACACACACACACACACACACACACACACACACACAAAATAGGCTTTAATTAAAGCGTCAATTAAAACACATGACATCATCCAATCAAGTATTCAAAGGGAAAGCAAGCAGCCTCCATCACGCTGAGCTCTTTCCTCCACTTCACACGGCGCTGCCAGAGCCGTTGCCACGGCGACGCACGCTCTGAGTGAGGCAAAACGGCGACTCTGGCACGTACTTGCACACGTAAACACACACACGCGCGCTGTAAGAGACGCAATATAACATGTGCGTAAAAAGGGGGTAAAAGGCAAACACGGGTCGCCGTGTTTGATGCAAATGCTGCAAGGTGTTGTGGGTAATATTGTTGATGCTGGATGAAGATGCGTGGGAGTGTGTGTGTGTGTGTGTGTTGAGAGCCGGAAGCAAGCAAGTGTGTGGATGTGTGACACACGCTGTGAGGATCCTGCTGACCTGTAAATGTCACACAAGTGGGTACGCTGTGACCTGAGCTTTTGAACTGACATGTTGGCCCACCGATCGTTGAGCGGCAGGCAATACTCCCGAGGTTGGAAACAATACAGCTGACTTGAATTATGCTGACTTCATTTTTTTGTTTTGATTTGTATGCAGATTGAATGTATTTGATTAGTGACGGCGGCAGACATAGAGATATAAATATGTCATAAACACCCTCCCACTTAGCCACTCTAACGACAACAAGCAGTTACCCTGGCAACATGTTTTGTTTTTACCTTTATTTACCCATAAAAGTAGATTCCATGAAATGCTCAGTCATTCACAAACAAGGATGGGGCGAGGGTCACCGCTTTGTCAACAAATGCGTGAGCAAATTGTTGAACAGTTTAAGAAAAAACCTTTCTCAACCAGCTATTGCAAGGAATTTAGGGATTTCACCATCTACGGTCCGTAATATCATCAAAGGGTTCAGAGAATCTGGAGAAATCACTGCACGTAAGCAGCTAAGCCCGTGACCTTTGATCCCTCAGGCTGTACTGCATCAACAAGCGACATCAGTGTGTAAAGGATATCACCGCATGGGCTCAGGAACACTTCAGAAACCCACTGTCAGTAACTACAGTCGGTCGCTACATCTGTAAGTGAAAGTTAAAACTCTCCTATGCAAGGCAAAAACCGTTTATCAACAACACCCAGAAACGCCGTCGGCTTCGCTGGGCCTGAGCTCATCTAAGATGGACTGATACAAAGTGGAAAAGTGTTCTGTGGTCTGACGAGTCCACATTTCAAATTGTTTTTGGAAACTGTGGACGTCGTGTCCTCCGGACCAAAGAGGAAAAGAACCATCCGGATTGTTATAGGCGCAAAGTTGAAAAGCCAGCATCTGTGATGGTATGGGGGTGTATTAGTGCCCAAGACATGGGTAACTTACACATCTGTGAAGGCGCCATTAATGCTGAAAGGTACATACAGGTTTTGGAGCAACATATGTTGCCATCCAAGCAACGCTACCATGGACGCCCCTGCTTATTTCAGCAAGACAATGCCAAGCCACGTGTTACATCAACGTGGCTTCATAGTAAAAGAGTGCGGGTACTAGACTGGCCTGCCTGTAGTCCAGACCTGTCTCCCATTGAAAATGTGTGGCGCATTATGAAGCCTAAAATACCACAACGGAGACCCCCGGACTGTTGAACAACTTAAGCTGTACATCAAGCAAGAATGGGGAAAAATTCCACCCGAGAAGCTTAAAAAATGTGTCTCCTCAGTTACCAAACGTTTACTGAGTGTTGTTTAAAGGAAAGGCCATGTAACACAGTGGTGAACATGCCCTTTCCCAACTACTTTGGCACGTGTTGCAGCCATGAAATTCTAAGTTAATTATTATTTGCAAAAAAAAAATAAAGTTTGAGTTTATGAGTTTGAACATCAAATATCTTGTCTTTGTAGTGCATTCAATTGAATATGGGTTGAAAATGATTTGCAAATCATTGTATTCCGTTTATATTTACATCTAACACAATTTCCCAACTCATATGGAAACGGGGTTTGTAGAAAAAAAATGATGAGCGCCTTTCGTATGAAAATAGACCTGACTAGACCCGCTCAATGACAGTGCGCCATATAATCCGGTGCGCCCTATGGTCCGGAAAACACGGTATATGTCAATCTACATGATATACCTTGTTCAACAGCAGATTCTGTTTCCATTGGCCGATTCCACCCGCAATCATAGGGCCCTACTGTGCCTCACGATGCGGACAAGTACGACCAGAAACTACACAAACACGCACCAAACGCAAAGTAAAAACCCACAATGTGATCAACACACACGCTCCAGACTGTGTCAGGTCAACCGAACCGTTCGGGTTCTTTTCAGAAACCCTTCCATCCCGAGCCAACACGCACTCAGCGAGCCATCTGTGGCAGTTTATGAAAACACTCTGTGGTGTTTGTGCTGAGATCAAGCATTTGATTTGGTACCGACACTGTTTGCAGGCTGTGTGTGTGTGTGTGTGTGTGTGGGTGTGTGTGCATGTTCCACTGATCATAATCTGCCACTGAGCGTCTTGATACCAGGAAGCCAACTTTAATCTGCCATTGCTGAAATTCCACCGAAGTCACTTTAAGTGGTTTCATGACAGTATGTTGCTCTAACCACGCACGC
Source organism: Nerophis lumbriciformis (assembly GCF_033978685.3). Taxonomy (NCBI): domain Eukaryota; kingdom Metazoa; phylum Chordata; class Actinopteri; order Syngnathiformes; family Syngnathidae; genus Nerophis; species Nerophis lumbriciformis. The sequence continues at coordinate 14,877,856 of NC_084584.2, read as the reverse complement.
ACGCGCAGGCGCAAACACACACACACGCACACACACAGGTTATCACTTGGAATGGGGACCAAGTTTTTGATCATCACTTGTGGTTTATATAGGGCACTATATAAACCATGGTATGTGAATGCTCCCATTAAAATCTCCTGATGATTAAGGGAACCCCCCCTCATGAAACAGGCCTGTAGAGATGAAATAGTCTTGTGATTTTTTCCCACACATACATATATTGCGCTCTACTACGGTATCGAGCACTATTTTTTGGATAACCTTATTAAGACATATATATATATATATATATATATATATATATATATATATATTAGAGATGCGCGGATAGGCAATTATTTCATCCGCAACCGCATCACAAAAGTCGTCAACCATCCGCCATCCACCCGATCTAACATTTAATCAGAACTGCACCCACCCGCACCCGCCCGTTGTTATATATCTAATATAGACGATGCAAGGCATTAGTGAGGTTATAAAGCTTTTGCCTGTTAAAGAAAGGAGACACCAGTGCGCAATCATCTGGGAGCCGCGCTGGAGGTGCGATGTCCCTCGCACCCGCGGCGGCTCCACCCGGGCTCGCGCCCGAGGCTTCAGCGCGCACCGCGGCGGCCATCCTACTCGTCGCGGCCTAGCCCTCGCGGCTCTCGCTGCCGGCGACGGCCGGGTATGGGCCCGACGCTCCAGCGCCATCCATTTTCAGGGCTAGTTGATTCGGCAGGTGGGTTGTTACACACTCCTTAGCGGGTTCCGACTTCCATGGCCACCGTCCACCGCGGAGTGACCCCTGTTACGCGCCCCCGGCAACGGGGGTGGCGGGCAGGTAAGCTGCGCGGGCGGAGCGCGCGGAGTGACCCCTGTTACGAGCCCCCGGCCACGGGGGTGGCGGGCAGGTAAGCTGCTTACCTGCTGCGCGTGACGCCGGCCGCGGCGAAGGCGGACGAGGCGGGGTGTCGGTGCGGTGGGCGCGTTGGTGACCCTGGACGTGCGTCGGGCCCTTCTCGCGGATCGCCTCAGCTACGGCTCCCGGTGGGGCCCTCTCGGGGGAAGGGGCCTCGGTCCCGGACCCCGGCGAGGCGTCCCTTCTCCGCTCCGTAAAAGTGTCCATCTCTTTTTTTTCTTCTTCTTCTGTTGTGGCATATGCTGCAGGTGCCTGCTCGTTTTTCGTATGTGGGTAACAACATTTAACTATGTATATATATTTCCGAATTGAATCTATTTAAAATCTAATTTTTTTTTATTTCAACCGCCCGACCCGACCCGCGGATAAAATCTTTTTTTTTTTTTTTTCAACCGCCCGATCCGCGGATAATCCGCGGACTCCGCGGTTGTGTCCGCAAACCGCGCATCTCTAATATATATATATATATATATATATATATATATATAATATATATTTACTTGGGACTTCCTGTGGGCCGGATTTTGGATGCCGGAGTTTGGGGGACCCCTGCTCGAACCACTAGGCCACTGAGTAGGTTAAAGCCCTTTAAAAACAACCACAGTTGAAGAACAAAGGGCTGTAAGCCACAAAGAAATACAGGCAAAGGACAGACTAAAAAAATAACATTTAAAACAGAGATAAAATACACATTATATTATACATACAAATACAAATTATCTTAGGAACAATTTGTTAGATAAAAGCAGTTAAAAAGTTAAAAACAGTTTAAGTCTCATGTTGGGTTAAAAGCCAAAATACATGGTAATTGTTATACATTGTATATATGATATCAACATATAATAGATAAGCATATATCATATACCGTACATATATTAATGTAAATATTAAATATGTTATATTTATATTGCATTTTTTGTCTATTTTATACCTGCACTGTCCTTTCCATCCTCACACTTTCTGAGCTACTGTGTGGAACAATTTCCCTTGTGGATCATTAAAGTTTGTCTAAGTCTTAGTCTAAGCAATCGAAGGCGCCCTCAACGCAATGTAGCATTCTCACTAGTGGCTAACGTGCCTACACAGTGCAAAGCCACTTCTAAGTCAGCAATCCTCGCCCCCATGGCGCCAAACAAACAATGTTTCTAACAGGCACCGTCATCACTGGAGGATAGGGCTGCGACGATTAGTGGACAAATGTCAACAGTACAATTTGTCGCCGAAAATTGGATTTCTCGACAATAGTCGTGACGTCATCTCGCGTGTTTTTACAGGCAGGAGTGGGTCACTCGCAAAAACATCGCCAGTGATAATGTAGGGCACACGACACCTCCGCCCCGGACAGGCTAACCTCCTCCAACCTCTGAGGACAAAGCTACACTTCCAGTCTGTGGAACGCTCTCCCTGACCACCTGAGGGCACCACAGACTGTGGATGCTTAAAAACCTTTGTTTAAAAAAAAAACTTTTTAAAGATATATGCATACTAGTTCTAGCTACTAGGCTGTTCTATTTTTTTAATTTTATTATCTTTTTATTATTATAATTTTTGTTAATACACTGAAGCACTTTGAGGTTGTTTGCTCAATGTAAAGTGCTTTTTACAAATAAAATCTATTATTATTATTATTATTAGGGTAGCATACACCTCCCAGACAATCATCAAATGTTACAATAAACCTGGTAACCTGAGTTTCTTCGTGGTCTCGTCTCCTTCCACCCCTCACAAACATAACAGAAACGTGTCAAAAGCAAGCAGAATTCCGTGTTTTCAGTGTTTTCTTTCGCTTGTTTGAATAAACTTTATTGCATCCTGTGGCGATTCGAAATACGAATGTTTTGCCAGGGAAAGTTCCCGTGGATAAAAATGTGCACAAATGATTCAACGCGCATTGAAATTACTCTTGGTAATAAGGAAGACTAATACATTTTGTGACAGCTGCGTGTGCGTGTCTTTATCTGTGTGTGTGTGGGGCAGATGGGCCTGCGATTCAGTCACACACACACACCTTGTTCCACACTTGTCCTCCCACTCCAAGGCTGCTCAATTCAACACACACACACACACACACACACACACACACACACACACACACACACACACACACACACACACACACTTATCTAACAGGTTGTGTGAGGCTTCATCAAATGGTTTCCATAAAAAGGAAAACAAGTAAGCCCGGCGTGACCTTTCCTCACATTCCTTCTGACACGGTTCAAACTCCCTCGCCTCCTCTCCCCAAACTGAAAATCACGTCAGAGCGAGGAAACATCTGCCGTCGTCGTGCTGCGCTTGCAGCCAATCTCGCCCGGCCAGGCGCTTTTGTTCTCCCTGCGAAGTGTTTACCCGGGTGCCACCGTCAGGAAAGAGCGGCTCGGGTTTTGTTGCCGAGGAATCAGCTGAGCACATAAAACGCAGCATGGCCGCCCTCCAAACAAAAGCGCTTGTCTGGTCGGTGTTTGGACGCAACATTTTCCCATGACCGCTCTGTCAAAATAAAAATAAAACGCAGGTTTGTGGCCATGTTTGCCTGGAAGTGGCTTTAAACCAGGGGTCACCAACGCGGGGCCCGCGGGCACCAGGTCGCCCATAAGGAGCAGATGAGTCGCCCCCTGGCCTGTTCTAAAAATAGCTCAAATAGCAGCACTTACCAGTGAGCTGCCTCTATTTTTTAAATTGTATTTATTTACTAGCAAGCTGGTCTCGCTTTGCTCGACATTTTTAATTCTAAGAGAGACAAAACTCAAATAGAATTTGAAAATCCAAGAAAATATTTTAAAAATTAATTTATTTTTTTACTGGGGCGGCATGGCGTAGTGGGTAGAGCAACCGCGTCAGAAACCTGAGGGTTGCAGGTTCGCTCCCCGCCTTTTACCATCCAAAAAAAAATCGCTGCCGTTGTGTCCTTGGGCGGGACACTTCACCCTTTGCCCCCGGTGCCACTCACACCGGTGAATTGAATTATGAATGATAGGTGGTGGTCGGAGGGGCCGTTGGCGCAAATTGCAGCCACGCTTCCGTCAGTCTAACCCAGGGCAGCTGTGGCTATGAAAGTAGCTTACCACCACCAGGTGTGAATGAATGTTGGGTTCTACATGTAAAGCGACTTTGGGTACTTAGAAAAGCGCTATATAAATCCCAGTTATTATTATTATTATTATTATAACTTTCAGAAAAGACAATTTTAGAGAAAAAAATACAACTTTAAAAATGATTTTAGGATTTTTAAACACATACCTTTTAAATTCCTTCCTCTTTTTTCCTGACAATTTAAATCAATGTTGAAGTAAATTATTTTTTTTTATTGTAAAGAATAATAAATACATTTTAATTTAATTCTTCATTTTAGCTTCTGTTTTTTCGACGAAGAATATTTGTGAAATATTTCTTCAAACTTATTATGATTAAAAGTCGAAAAAATTATTCTGGCAAGAAAATCTGTAGAATCAAATTTAAATCTTATTTCAAAGTCTTTTGAATTTCTTTTAAAAATTTTGTTCTGGAAAATCTAGAAGAAATAATCATTTGTCTTTGTTAGAATTATAGCTTGGTCCAATTTGTTATATATTCTAACAAAGTGCAGATTGGATTTTAACCTAATTAAAACATGTCATCAAAATTCTAAAATTAATCTTAATCAGGAAAAATTACTAATGATGTTCCATAAATTTTTTCAAAAAGATTCAAATTAGCTAGTTTTTCTCTTCTTTTTTTCGGTTGAATTTTGAATTTTAAAGAGTCGAAATTGAAGATAAACTATGTTTCAAAATTTAATTTTCATTTTTTTCGTGTTTTCTCCTCTTTTATAAAAATGTTAGTGGCTTGCTAGTTAAAATGGGATATTGTGATTTCACAAGACTGTCTTAGAAGTGATCATTTGAAAATGTTCAATTTGAAAAATGTGCACTTAGAGAAAATATAAAAATAAAGTGTTGCATATTGATATGTATCTGTTTCTATATATATTTATTGTGAGAAATCATTAAGATGATCAGTGTTTCCACAAAGATTAATATCATTAATTATTAATAATAACATAGAGTTAAAGGTAAATTGAGCAAATTGGTCAAATGTGCGAGAAAATGAGAGCAGACAGTGTTGACAAACAATGTTGCAACCTTGTGTGGAAACCGCAGGTGCAGAAACACAAAAGAAGAATCCCTGTGGGATGCAGAAACTGGCAGAGACATTTTCCGTGCAACGTCCACATTGTTGTTACTCAGCCAGCGTTTGTGGGTCTGATGGACCCGTTGCATTTTGTGGCTTTTAATGCCTCACAATCAAACACTTTTATGTTAAAGTACTGAACAGATGTTTATTGGGATATGGTAAACATCTGTTTAGTATTTTAACATAAAAGTGTTTGATTGTGAGGCATTAAAAGCCACAAAATGCAACGGGTCCATCAGACCCACAAACGCTGGCTGAGTAACAACAATAAGAACATTACACAAGAGTTACATTTGTAAAAAGAAAAAGTTTAAGTCTAAACAACCATCCATTTTCTACCGTTTGGGGAAGGCAGGGTACTCCCTGGACAAGTCGCAACCAAAGATTTCTCAACCCCTCAGCAGAGCCTTAGGGTCACGGGACCCCCTGTTGGAGACCTCTGTATTAGATGAATACAACGCCGAGATGTTTTCCTCAAATAGCATAGATTGACTTCCAGTACATTTGATTGCTTTTAGCATCTTTAGTATGCAGCCCTGCTCGAGAGGATCTTTTCGAGGGTCTTCAAGGAGCAGGTAGAACTGGGTCACACCGAGATGAAGAAAATGGGTTTTAATAAATAATTCACCATGCCCCTTCCACCTGCTCCGTCCTGCAGCGTAACGGGAGCTCTGACTTCCTGCTAACAAAAACACAGATGCTAACAACTTCATGCTCATATGCTTCGGGATGCAAAGTTGACCAACTGGACTCCTTCGAAACCCACTTGGGCTGCATTCCCGTCCTCGTGCCTCCCACTTGGCTGCGTCTATTTCCCACACCCTATTTCCGTGCAACAGCTGGCAAATCTCCCAGATCCCTTTTTGTTCCAAACCAAAACAACTGGAATGAGCCAAATATTTCTGGATGGTTAGTGTTCCCAGAAGAACAAACAATGGTAAAAAAAAAAATAAAAAAGTCTGTAAAAGTGACTACCGGTAAATATAAATTTGTTTCCAGTCAACTGGTGTTTCACAGTGTCACCGTTGACATACACTTGTAAAAAACATAATGTAATGGCTGTCTGGAGTTTCCAATAATTTCTACAATTCTTATTTTTTTGAGATAGAGTGATTGGAGCACATGCTTGTTTGTCACAAAAAACATTCATGAAGTTTGGGTTCTTTTATGAATTTATTATGGGGTCTACTGAAAATGTGACCAAATCTGCTGGGTCAAAAGTATACATACAGCAACATACACTATCAATTTTAGTGATGTAGAAAAGTTACAATCAAATAAATGAGCTTCATGGCATGGCCTCTTAACTTCATGTGAGTGATTATGATTGACGACACTCCATTTAAATAGGGCTCATGTGATGCAGTCATTAGACTCGGCTACAAACGCGACAATGGGAAAGTCAAAGGAACTCAGCACAGATCTGAGAAAAACTAATCATTGACTTGAACAAGTCAGGAAAGTCACTTGGAGCCATTTCAAGGCAGCTTAAGGTCCCAAAAGCAACTGTGCGGACAATTGTTAGCAAGTATAAAGTGCATGGCACAGTTTTGTCACTGCCACGATCAGGAAGAAAACGCAAGCTATCACCTGCTGCTGAGACAAAATTGGTTAGGATACCTTGATGTTGCAGAAAAAAGACCATATATTTTTTTAACCGATTTCCGAACTCTAAATGGGTGAATTTTGGCGAATTAAACGCCTTTCTATTATTCGCTCTCGGAGCGATGACGTCACAACGTGACGTCACATCGGGAAGCAATCCGCCATTTTCTCACTTTTGTCGGTGTGTTGTCGGAGGGTGTAACAACACGAACAGGGACGATTCAAGTTGCACCAGTGGCCCAAAGATGCGAAAGTGGCAAGAAATTGGACGAAATTAGTTCAAAATACTAGGGTGTGGGGAAAGCCGACGAAATGGTCAGTCGTTTGTTCCGCACACTTTACCGACGAAAGCTATGCTACAACAGAGATGGCAAGAATGTGTGGATATCCTGCGACACTCAAAGCAGATGCTGACATCAACTCCAAAACTAGACAGATCAGCTTTCAGGAAAAGAGAGCGGATGAGGGTATGTCTACAGAATATATTAATTGATGAAAACTTTATTCATTACTTGCGGTTTTACGTAAATTATTATACATAAACTGTGTTTACCAGTAATTTAGCTTGAAAACATTTATTTTTTTCAATCATTCGAGTACATTCGGGTAGTCTTGTGTAATGCAGTATTTTGTGTCTATTTAGGTATGGTTAACCTGAGTGCTGAAATCGTGGAAAAATATATGTTCTTAGCGCGCCTGAAATGGGCTGTCTGCACTCTCAAAGTGCATGTTGTTGCCAAATGTATTTCATATGCTGTAAACCTAGTTCATAGTTGTTAGTTTCCTTTAATGCCAAACAAACACATACCGATCGTTGGTTAGAAGGCGATCGCCGAATTCGTCCTCGCTTTCTCCCGTGTCATTTTCGTCGGTTTCGCTTGCATACGGTTCAAACCGATATGGCTCAATAGCTTCAGTTTCTTCTTCAATTTCGTTTTCGCTACCTGCCTCCACACTACAACCATCCGTTTCAATACATGCGTAATCTGTTGAATCGCTTAAGCCGCTGAAATCCGAGTCTGAATCCGAGCTAATGTCGCTATACCTTGCTGTTCTATGCGCCATGTTTGTTTGTATTGGCATCACTGTGTGACGTCACAGGAAAATGGACGGGTGTATATAACGATGGTTAAAATCAGGCACTTTGAAGCTTTTTTTAGGGATATTGCGTGATGGGTAAAATTTTGAAAAAAACTTCGAAAAATAAAATAAGCCACTGGGAACTGATTTTTAATGGTTTTAACCCTTCTGGAATTGTGATAATGTTCCCCTTTAAAGACCCCTGATCGAAACAAAACATCCGCATCTTAGCCTTTTGTTTGTGACAAATTAGTGCAATATCAAACAATACTGAACACTCCTGAATGAACAGATAACTTAAAAGCGAGGAGGAGACATTGTTGTGGAGTGGATGGATGGATACTGCTTACTGACAGCTACAAGAACCAGCACCCACACAAAATGCTGGGGATGTGCAAGCAAAGCCTTCATATTTTGGCTCGTGTATGTGGGCGAGCTAATGGAGCTAACCCAAGACACACTAAACCACACAAACACACACAGTCACAAACACAAACACACTCAACTGTTACCGAGTGACTTTGTACATAAAAAGGTCCAAAGATTGCTCAAGCAGATGATACATAGTTCCAAGAAGAGGTTGGTGTTCCCCAGGGGTCAAGTCAAAGTCCCCTTTTGTCTTATAACCCAGTACTTGCTTCCTCTAGCTCAGTGCTTCTTAACTGCTTTGGCGGCACAACCCACCATCACCTTTTCATGACAAGCCACGCCCCAAATTGCGGGAAATATCCAACTCGCGTTTTGCAAATATCTTACATTTAATAAAAAGTCGTCCAAAGTGCAAAATAACAGTGTGTCAACACAATATAACCACAAATAACGTTTGAACAAAAAGTGTCTGCAAAAGTTTTCCAATCGATCAATGTTTATTTATATATCCCTAAATCACAAGTGTCTCAAAGGGCTGCACAAGCCACAACGACATCCTCGGTTCAGATCCCACATAAGGGCAAGGAAAAACTCACAACCCAGTGGGATGACAATGAGAATGACTATGAGAAACCTTGGAGAGGACCGCAGATGTGGGTGACCCCTCCCCCCTCTAGGGGAGACCAGTGCAATGGACGTCGAGTGGGTCTAGCATAATATTGTGAAAGTCCAGTCCATAGTGGATCTAACATAATAGTTAAATACCGTATTTTTCGGACTATAAGTCGCAGTTTTTTTTCATAGTTTGGCCGGGCTCCAGTGCAACTTATATATGTTTTTTTCCTTCTTTATTATGCATTTTCGGCAGGTGCGACTTATACTCCGAAAAATACGGTAATAGTTATTGTGTGCCCAATGACGTTTGGTCAGCAGACAGATAACAGGTGTTCAATAAAGACTCCAGTTGGAGTTTATTTCAGAGCTCCTTACTTTGAAGCACTGCAAAGCTAAACATATAGAAATAAAAGTATGTTATGATCGTTTCTCTTCGACATTCAACATACTGTAAATAAAATGCGTAGCTCGATGCGGATTTACATGGAAAATCCTATATATACACACACACACACACACACACACACTAGCGATTAGCATTAGCAATTTTGCATGGCAATTTCAAACATCTTCAAATATGACAACTAAATATGGACGAAAATGTATATCTCGATATATTTTTACTAGAGATGTCCCATAATGGCTTTTTTGCCGATATCCGATATTGTCCAACTCTTAATTACCGACTCCGATGCCGATATAAACAGTCGTGTAATTAACACATTATTATGCCTAATTTTGTTGTGATGCCTCGCTGGATGCATTAAACAATGTAACAAGGTTTTCCAAAATAAATCAACTCAAGTTATGGAAAAAAAAAATGCCAACATGGCACTGCCATATTTATTTTTGAAGTCACAAAGTCCATTATTTTTTTTAACATGCTTCAAAACAGCAGCTTGGAATTTGAGAGAGCATGAGGCGGTTGAGGTGGGTGGGGTTGGGGTTGAGATGGGTGGGGTAGGGGATAGCAAGGGGTGTATATTGTAGCGTCCCGGAAGAGTTAGTGCTGCAAGGGGTTCTGGGTATTTGTTCTGTTGTGTTTATGTTGTGGTACGGTGCGGATGTTCTCCCGAAATGTGTTTGTCATTCTCGTTTGGTGTGGGTGCACAGTGTGGCGCATATTTGTAACAGTGTTAAAGTTGTTTATACGGCCACCCTCAGTGTGACCTGTATGGCTGTTGACCAAGTGTGTGAAAAGCCGTAGATATTATGTGACTGGGAGGCAGTGCCTTTAAGGTTTATTGGCGCTCTGTACTTCTCCCTACGTCCGTGTACACAGCGGCGTTTTAAAAAGTCATAAATTTTACTTTTTGAAACCGATACCGATAAATTCCGATATCACATTTTAAAGCGATATTATCGGACATCTCTACTTATTTTCAACAGTTCATAAAAATAAAAATCATCGACAAAGACCAATATAAAACATTTGTATCGTGATACAATTTTCAGCCAAAAAAACCCGCTAACATTTATGGCAAAAACTCAGTTTGGTATTTTCGCTTAACATACCAAAACTTTTGTTTGTTTTGGTAGCGTGATTTCCTCAATAAGCAAGGCCTCAGGCAGCGGAAGCTGCATGAAGCTGGCAATTAGCTATAAAAACGCACGGTGAAAAGCTGATTTGGCAAATAGCTAGCATGCATAACGAGACGTCGGGCAAATAAAACAGCAAATGTTTTTCTCTGGAAGTTTCCAGTAGTTTTTTGGTAACATTTTAAGCACAAAAAAAATGGATCAAAGGCTGAGGATCCAGGCTGCGTTGTCGTCCGATCAAGAGAGCTCGCGCGCGTGTTGAATGTTTCATGTCAACCCTGCAGGCGCTCTCCACTCCTCGCTAGAAGCCAAACCTCAAGGGCCCTCCAAGTGACCTGGAAGGCATCCCGTTTCAGGCAGGAAACAGGCGCACAAAGAGCGGAACGCAGACACGCAACGTCCGACAACTGAGCGTGTAATTCTCCGCGGTCGTCCGTAAGCCGAGCCCCGTCGTCATGGCGGAACCCGAAACCCCTCGGGATGAGGTCATGCTTGAATTTTTTCGGAGAAAGGAACTTGTTAGGACAACTAATGAGCGTGGAACTCCGCCAAGGCAGCACAATCCCCCCTCAAAAAAGAGCAAAACAGGATCCTTTTAAGGGTACATTTCCTCTAGAACAGCCTTATCTTTATTTATCTTATTTACACGACCACGTTATTGATACATTTGCATAATTGGCCATGACCTCAAGTTAGAGATGTCCGATAAATGCGTTAAAGGGGAACATTATCACCAGACCTATGTAAGCGTCAATATATACCTTGATGTTGCAGAAAAAAAGACCATATATTTTTTTAACCAATTTCCGAACTCTAAATGGGTGAATTTTGGCGAAATAAACGCCTTTCTAATATTCGCTCTCGGAGCGATGACGTCACAACGTGACGTCGCATCGGGAAGCAATCCGCCATTTTCTCAAACACTGAGTCAAATCAGCTCTGTTATTTTCTGTTTTTTCGACTGTTTTCCGTACCTTGGAGACATCATGCCTCGTCGGTGTGTTGTCAGAGGGTGTAACAACACGAACAGGGATGGATTCAAGTTGCACCAGTGGCCCAAAGATGCGAAAGTGGCAAGAAATTTGTTCAATTTACCGACGAAAGCTATGCTGCGACAGAGATGGCAAGAATGTGTGGATATCCTGCGACACTCAAAGCAGATGCATTTCCAACGATAAAGTCAAAGAAATCTGCCGCCAGACCCCCATTGAATCTGCCGGAGTGTGTGAGCAATTCAGGGACAAAGGACCTCGGTAGCACGGCAAGCAATGGCGGCAGTTTGTTCCCGCAGACGAGCGAGCTAAACCCCCCTGGATGTCTTGGCTCACACCGTCCCGAAGATGATCAAGAAAAGAATATCGACCCTAGCTTCCCTGGCCTGCTGACATGAGGGTATGTCTACAGAATATATTAATTGATGAAAACTGGGCTGTCTGCACTCTCAAAGTGCATGTTGTTGCCAAATGTATTTCATATGCTGTAAACCTAGTTCATAGTTGTTAGTTTCCTTTAATGCTAATTGGTTAGAAGGCGATCGCCGAATTCATCCTCGCTTTCTCCCGTGTCGCTGGCTGTCGTGTCGTTTTCGTCGGTCTCGCTTGCATACGGTTCAAACCGATATGGCTCAATAGCTTCAGTTTCTTCTTCATTTTCATTTTCGCTACCTGCCTCCACACTACAACCATCCGTTTCAATACATTCGTAATCTGTTGAATCGCTTAAGCCGCTGAAATCAGAGTCTGAATCCGAGCTAATGTCGCTATAGCTTGCTGTTCTTTCCGCCATGTTTGTTTGTGTTGGCTTCACTATGTGACGTCACGGGAAAATGGACGGGTGTATGTAACGATGGTTAAAATCAGGCACTTTGAAGCTTTTTTTTAAGGATATTGCGTGATGGGTAACATTTTGAAAAAAACTTCGAAAAATATAATAAGCCACTGGGAACTGATTTTTAATGGTTTTAACAATTCTGAAATTGTGATAATGTTCCCCTTTAAAATGTAATATCGGAAATTATCGTTTTTTTTTTTTTTTTTAATCGGTATCGTTTTTTTTAATTTTTTTTTTATATTAAATCAACATAAAAAAATAAAACATTCTGCCATCTGCTCAAAATGAGCAAAATATGTCAATATATATATATATATATATACACTCAGTTTGTTATAGAACATTAAAGGAGGTTTTTGGATGTTTTTTAGAGTGCTTTATATGCAGAATAGAGCACCTCACATTGGCCTCATTGATAGCTGACTTTTACTAATGTTTATTTACCCTTTAGAATGCCATAAAAAGGCATGTGTTCTTGTCTTACATAAGGATTGCAAATAATAGCCAAACCCCCCCCCCAAAAAAAGTTCTCCTTTTACACACAGTCCCGTCATGTGTTCATGAGCGTGGAATATGTGCAAATAAAATACCAAGACTATATTATCTTAGCATGTTCAAAATATTCCTGGATCATCGCAAAAATCTGGGACTTTGCTCATCTAAACATCAATTTCATGATATCTTCTCATTAAAAAAAAAAAAAAAAAATGCAAATTTTTGGACCCCAACGTTATTCTGCCATCTGCTCAAAATGTACAAAATATGTCAATATATATCTACTTACAGTGTGTTATAGAACGTTAAAGGATGTTTTTGGATGTTTTTTAGAGTGCTTTACATGCAGAATAGAGCACCTCACATTGGCCTCACTGATAGCTGACTTTTACTAATGTTTATTTACCATTTAGAATGCAATAAAAAGGCATATGTGTTCTTGTCTTACATAAGGATTGCAAATAATGGCCAACCCCCCAAAAAAGTTCAGTTCTCCTTTTGACACACAGTCCCGTCATAATGTGTTCATGAGCGTGGAATATGTCCAAATAAAATACCAGACTATCTTATCTTAGCATGTTCAAAATATTCCTGGATCATCGCAAAAATCTGGGACTTTGCTCATCTAAACATCGACTTCATGATATCTTCTCATAAAAAATGCAAATCTTTGGTCCAACGTTATTCTGCCATGATTAGTAGTAGCATACCCTGGACCATATGCACAAAAGATGTCAATTTTACATGTTATTAGGTATGTGCCTGTTACTATATTATATATCTACTTACAGTGTGTTATAGAACGTTAAAAGAGGTTTTTAGATGTTTTTAGAGTGCTTTATATGCAGAATAGAGCACCTCACATTGGCCTCACTGATAGCTGACTTTTACTAATGTTTATTTACCATTTAGAATGCAATAAAAAGGCATATGTGTTCTTGTCTTACATAAGGACTGCAAATAATAGCCAAAATCCCCCCCCCCCAAAAAAGTTCTCCTTTAACACCCAGTCCCGTCATAATGTGTTCATGAGCATGTGATATGTGCAAATAAAATACCAGACTATCTTATTTTAGCATGTTCAAAATATTCCTGGATCATTGCAAAAATGTGGGACTTTGCTCATCCAAACATCAATTTCATGATATCTTCTCATAAAAAATAAAAAAAATGCAAATTATTGGACGTTATGCCACGCTTGCTAAAAAGTGGTCCGTCCCATTAAAAACCCTAAACATAATATAAAAGCTTGATCCGATTCACAAATAAATATCCAGATATGCCGTATATTGTCCACGACATCTGTCCTCCAGCAGAAGGCGAGCTCTGAGCTGCTGATTTCATCTCTGAATTATGTATTGTGTCTCCTTCCCTGGAAAAACACGCAGGGAGTGGAGCCCTCGCAGGGGTATTTTTGGGGAGTGGCGGGACGGGAAAAGGGGGGGAGAGACACGTCGGACCTCTGTGGCCGATTTGGACGTGACACGGGCGGCCAATGGCGTGGACTGCACACCTTCCGAGGTGGGGTCTCCGGGAACATGTTGGCCCTAAAATGAGGACACATTGTCCCTCCAAATATTGACTCCTGTCACCATTACACGACATGGAGAAACGTCTCTTTTTGGAGGACATATTTCCCTTAAGACACATTGTCTCTACACTGTAAAAAAAAAACATGTCGAATGATTGAAGACGTGTGTCTTCACCGGAACGTGGAAGTAATGTTGTCTTTACTGTCCACGGAGGACACGCCGTAGTGAGGACATGTTGAGACGTCCTCATGTTTGCTACATGCTAGCACATGTTGCTGACGCATGACTCCATGTTTCCTCCATATAACTCCATGTTTCCTCTACATGACTCCATGAATACTCTATCGGCGTCAAAGTGTCTTCCTGGTTGTCTTTTCTACCGCACACGCGAGACAACGCAAGAGGCTTCACCTACCGGCTTCCCACGACGCGTTGCGGAAAAAGGTCCACTTTCTCCCCGCGTCTCCTGCGGAGCTCCAAGCTGCCCAAGGCGGCCACTCAGGGAAGATCTTTCGGTTTGGAGCTACGCAGCTGAGCCAGCCTCTCGCCTCCTTCCTCCGTCTTTTTTTTTTTTTTCTTTCCTCCACCTCGATACGTCATGGAGGAAAGCCCCGCTCGGTGACGTCAACGCGCCGACCAGAGAGAGACCGCGCCCCCCGGAAGTGCTAACTCATCTTCAAAGCAAGCGGGCGTTAGTGTGATTCCCCCCAAATGTGTTCACTTTGGTGCTTTCTCGGGTGTGTTTTGTATCGCCGATTGTTTACGTGTGCGTAGGAAGATCATACAAACTTGGGTTTAATGGTCGCCACAGACTTTTGAGAGCGCGCGGCAAGGGTCAAAGACAGAAGTTGTCACATTTTGGTCGAGGTGTCGTAAACATAAAAGCCCAATCCACCTGCTGTTGGTGTACTGCAGGGGTCCCCAAACTTTTTGACTCGGAGGCCGCATATACACACACACACACACACACACTAGGGCTGCAACAACTAATCGATTAAATCAATTAAAATAGATTATAAAAATTGTTGGCGATTAATTTAGTCATCGATTCGTTGGATCTATGCTATGCGCATGTGCAGAGGCTACTTTTTTTTTTATAAACCTTTATTTATAAACTGCAACATTTACGAACAGCTGAGAAACAATCAAAATAAGTATGGTGCCAGTATGCAGTCCCCCCCCAATAAAATACTGGAAAGGATAGAAATGTAGTTTGTCTTTTATCCGATTATTAATCAATTAATCGAAGTAATAATCGACAGACTCATCGATTATCAAATTAGTTGTTTGTTGCAGCCCTAATATATATATATATATATTTACCTTGACATTGTTTATATACTATTATTTTTAATTGCTAATTTTTTTTAACAAAATACAATTGTATAAGAAATCCACATTTTAACCAAGTAAATGTGTTCCCTCTCTAAACTTAAATAAAAAGTAAGATAGGAAACAGAATATATATATATATACACACACACACATACTTAGTACTGTCGGTGTCTCCTAGCCGCCCATCGATAACGTGACATAATCACACTCGGTATGTGTGTGTGTGTGTATATATATATATATATATATACACACACACACACACACACACACACACACACACACACACACACACACACACACACAGGTAAAAGCCAGTAAATTAGAATATTTTGAAAAACTTGATTTATTTCAGTAATTGCATTCAAAAGGTGTAACTTGTACATTATATTTATTCATTGCACACAGACTGATGCATTCAAATGTTTATTTCATTTAATTTTGATGATTTGAAGTGGCAACAAATGAAAATCCAAAATTCCGTGTGTCACAAAATTAGAATATTGTGTAAGGGTTAAATTTTGAAGACACCTGGTGCCACAAACTAATCAGCTGATTAACTCAAAACACCTGCAAAGGGCTTTAAATGGTCACTCAGTCCAGTTCTGAAGCCTACACAAACATGGGGAAGACTTCAGATTTGACAGCTGTCCAAAAGGCAACCATCGACACATTGCACAAGGAGGGAAAGACACAAAAGGTTATTGCTGAAGAGGCTGGCTGTTCTCAGAGCTCTGTGTCCAAACACATTAATGGAGAGGCAAAGGGAAGGAAAAACTGTGGTCAGAAAAAGTGTACAAGCGATAGGGATCACCGCGCCCTGGTCAAGATTGTGAAAAAAAACCCATTCAAAAATGTGGGGGAGATTCAGGAGTGGACAGCTGCTGGAGTCAGTGCTTCAAGATCCACCACCAAGAGACGCTTGAAAGACATGGGTTTCAACTGCCGCATACCTCGTGTCAAGCCACTGTTGACCAAGAAACAGCGCGCAAAGCGTCTCACCTGGGCTAAGGAAAAAAAGAGCTGGACTGCTGCTGAGTGGTCCAAAGTCATGTTTTCTGACGAAAGCAAATTTTGCATTTCCTTTGGAAATCGAGGTCCCAGAGTCTGGAGGAAGACAGGAGAGGCACAGGATCCACATTGCCTGAAGTCTAGTGTAAAGTTTCCACCATCAGTGATGGTTTGGGGTGTCGGTCCACTCTGTTTCCTGATATCCAGGGTCAACGCAGCAGTCTACCAGCAAGTTTTAGAGCACTTCATGCTTCCTGCTGCTGACCTGCTCTATGGAGATGGAGATTTCAAGTTCCAACAGGACTTGGCGCCTGCACACAGCGCAAAATCTACCCGTGCCTGGTTTACGGACCATGGTATTTCTGTTCTAAATTGGCCCGCCAACTCCCCTGACCTTAGCCCCATAGAAAATCTGTGGGGTATTGTGAAAAGGAAGATGCAGAATGCCAGACCCAAAAACGCAGAAGAGTTGAAGGCCACTATCAGAGCAACCTGGGCTCTCATAACACCTGAGCAGTGCCAGAAACTCATCGACTCCATGCCACGCCGCATTAACGCAGTAATTGAGGCAAAAGGAGCTCCAACCAAGTATTGAGTATTGTACATGCTCATATTTTTCATTTTCATACTTTTCAGTTGGCCAACATTTCTAAAAATCCCTTTTTTGTATTAGCCTTAAGTAATATTCTAATTTTGTGACACGGAATTTTGGATTTTCATTTGTTGCCACTTCAAATCATCAAAATTAAATGAAATAAACATTTGAATGCATCAGTCTGTGTGCAATGAATAAATATAATGTACAAGTTACACCTTTTGAATGCAATTACTGAAATAAATCAAGTTTTTCAAAATATTCTAATTTACTGGCTTTTACCTGTATATATTATAGTAAGATAGGAAACAGAATACAGCACACAAGGGGTCCCCAAACTATGGCCCACAGGAATTATTTTAAAAAAATCTGTCCTTTCTAATCCATTTTGTACCACTTGTTACTCTGTCTCCTAGCCGCCCATCGATAACGTGACATAATCACACTAATATATATATATATATATATATATATATATATATATTAAAAATTCCCGCGAGCCATACTTTGGGGACCCCTGGTGTGCTGTATTTTGTTTCCTATCTTACTTTTTAAGTTTAGAACGGGAACACATTTACTTGGTTAAAATGTGGATCTCTTATACAAATGTATTTTGTTAAAAACAATTAGCAATTAAAAATAGTAAATAAATGTCAAGGTTTATTGATAAAGTACCTTTAAAACAACTCAAGCTGCCCAAGTTAGGTTAAAATAAATAAAGATCAACCAAAAAATGTATTAATAAAATAAAAACATCTGACAAGTTAAAAAAAAGATAAAAATACAATATATATATATATATATATATATATATGTATATATATGTATGTATGTACATACAGGAAAAAACAGAGGCTATTTCCTCCCTACAAGCCTTTTTTGCAGGGAAACGTATATTCCGCTCTACCCTGGTAATGAGCACTGTATAACAGATAAACCACAGTAACCTCGACTATACACTGTAAACCCGAATGCTCAAAATAATTCATTGGAATAAGTAGTGTACACTTAAAAAGTGGTACTTACCTAAAAATGTTAGTACCATTTTCATTCTTTTTAAGTTTATTAAACTTATTTTTAATTATTGTTAACTTGTTTGCAGAGTATGTAACTGCTACTTAAAATAATTACCTCAGTTACTTAAAACTCAGTGGATTAAACATAATTTTGGAATTGTGGCACCCCTTTATGGAATATTTACAATAAAAAAAAAAATAGTTAGCCAGTATTTCAGAATAATTGCCACCAATAGAGTATCCTTTGTTTATGGATCTACATTTACCCAAGAACTGATACTAGTGAAAAAAAAAAAAAACCTATACCCAGCAGGCAGAACTTGTTGAATTAGGTCCTGACGTTGAGCAACTCAAACATAACGTTGAAACAACATACTTTTTGACAACGTTTTATCAATGTTGGGTTCCAACGTTGATTTGACCATTGCATTTGGGTCAATTCCCAAACAACATGGACCCAAAGTTGGACATCAGTCTCAATTTACATTGTCTCAAAGTCAGTTTTAAAGGACAAGTACGTATAATCAACATTATATCAATGTCTTGTGCAAGTGGGTAATAACAAGCCGGTCTTTTGAATGGCTATTTAACAGGAAGCGCCCCTTCAAAGAGCCATAAATCCTCTAATTTATGGTTCTCTGAAGGGAGCCATGTCTCTTCCTTTCAAAGAGCCATTCAAAAGACTGGCTCGCTATATATTTTTACTATAGAAGCAACGTTAAAAGATTTGGATCAGCATTATTCAAATTTACACATGCCACCAATAATATTCTAATATTGATGGGAGTGATTCTGAAACAATCATTTAATTCATCAGTGCTCATGGTTCACTTAAAAGAGCTGTTGGAATGATTTGACTCCTCTGCAAATGCCACATTCTGAAAAGCTGCTTGTGCCGTCTTACCTTTGGGAGTGACAAAAGCAAACAGGAAGTGTGTGACGGCGGTAGCAAAAAAGGTGAGGTTTATTGGAAGCTGCAGCAGCATGAGGAATGACAAGAAGATGCTCGTTTTGGTCTGAAGCCCCGACGTCACTCAGTCTACATTTCTTCCCACTCGTCCGTCCGTCCTGGCCGTCCACCTCCATGGGACTACATTCAACCGGCTGGAGGGACAAGGACACAGAGGGGAGCAGAGACATTAAAGAGATTATTTGGGGAAATGAGCCATTGTCAAAGAATGAAGCGTTCCCACTGGGAAGGCCAAACATCTGCTTTTGTTTGTTCTGCTCGTCAGCATGCAGGATGGACTCCAACAGCAGGACTGGAGGGTCAAGTGTCAATCATTGTGTGTGTGCGCTCTTTCCATACAAGTCATCACAACCAAACGTGCATGGAATTAATCAAAGCATAATAATAGTTGTACGGGTGAGAGGCAATAGAGCCTATATCTTGAAACATACATAAACAAACATTAACAATAGCATGGAGAGCACAGGTGTCAAACTCAAGGGCCGGGGGCCAGATGTGGCCCGCCACATTGTTTTGAATGGCCCGTGAAAGCTTGGAAATAATATGCATCAATGAAGTACTTTATCTTTCTTTTTCTATTTTGACAGAAAAAAAAGACATGTACTGCATGCAGTTACAGTATATATCTTTTAAACTTTATCTAATAATGCAACATATCATATTATCATACATTCGAAATTTTGGGGGTAAAAACCATACGTAAATATCTACTTAGCCATATGATTTCAAAGCAAGTTATCCATCAAATTGTACACCGTAAACATGACAATATATATTTTTAAAACAGTTCGGTCTTTACAATCCCACCGTAAGAAAAAAACGGTGGTACCATTTTTACACTGTGAAAACGACAACCATATTTTTATGCAAAAAAACTAAACTGGCAGCTCAATCACCAGAATTTTACAGTAAAACAGAGTGTGACCATTTTACTGTAAATCTTATGGTAAAATTCTGCCATTTTTTGGAACGCAAAATCTACAGATTTTATTGTATTACACAGTATAGGTCAAATATACATTTTACTAATCAAATGCATAGGTAATGGAGTGACAATATCATGTGGGTAATCCTTACACACGTATGTTTCCTTTAATAATGTTACAAGCGGCCGGCCCTCCGAGGGCCTCCAAAACTGCAACGTGGCCCTCAATGAAAACGAGTTTGACACCACTGATCTAGAGTGTTAGTCAAGAACTATCTTGAAACTAAGCTAAAAATTAAACATCAACTTCAGGGAGGGGAGGGGCGTGAAAAAAATTCTGTCCTCGACAAAAATGTGACTGAGCAAGTTCCAAACTGCTCCTTTTACGCAGGGCTTCTTAAGTAGTGGGGCGGTCCCCGCGAGGTGTTTGTGGGAGGGGGGGGGGATGAGAGGCAATGGCGCAATAGCATCTTTAGTGTAAGTATATAATCATTAGAGATGTCCGATAATGGCTTTTTTGCCGATATCCGATATTGTCCAACTCTTAATAACCGATTCCGGATTGGTGGTAGCGAGGGGTGTATATTGTAGCGTCCCGGAAGAGTTAGTGCTGCAAGGGATTCTGGGTATTTGTTGTGTTTATATTGTGTTACGGTGCGGATGTTCTCCCGAAAGGTGTTTGTGATTCTTGTTTGGTATGGGTACACAGTGTGGCGCATATTTGTAACAGTGTTAAAGTTGTTTATACAGCCACCCTCAGTGTGACCTGTATGGCTGTTGACCAAGTATGCTTTGCATTCACATGTGTGTGTGAAAAGCCGTAGATATGTGACTGGGCCGGCACGCAAAGGCAGTGCCTTTAAGGTGTATTGGCGCTCTGTACTTCTCCCTACGTCCGTGTACACAGCGCTGTTTTAAAAAGTCATAAATTTTACTTTTTGAAACAGATACCGTCACATTTTAAAGCATTTATCGGCCGATAATATCGACAGGCCGATATTATCGGACATCTCTAATAATCATCTTTAGTGTTGGTAAAGAACTAAATATATATATATATATATATATATATATATATATATATATATATATATATATATATGTCTTGATAAGGTTATCCAAAAAATAGTGCTCGATACCGTAGTAGAGCGCAATATATGTATGTGTGGGAAAAAAAAATCACAAGACTATTTCATCTCTACAGGCCTGTTTCATGAGGGGGGGTACCCTCAATCGTCAGGAGATTTTAATGGGAGCATTCGCATACCATGGTTTATATAGGGCACAGAGTGGGTGGGTACAGGCTGGCCTAGGGGCGTGGTGATTGGCTCATGTGTTACCTAGGAGGTGTTTCCGTCTATGGCGGCATGTTGTTACAATTTCGCTGCGCTTGTTGAGGGATGACAGGTCTGGATGGTAAATAATAAACAGTTTCTCTTTCAAGCATAGGTTGCATCTTTTATTACCACTATTGTAAGGTGTGCTGGATGCAAGAATTTGCCATGTTATTGAATATTCAACATTATTGTCTTTGAGGTCCCAAATGTGTTTGCTGAGTTCTGTGGTATTTCGCAGGTTTTTGTTCCTGAAAGAAGCCTTGTGATTGTTCCATCTGGTTTTGAATTCTCCCTCGGTTAATCCTACATATGTGTCGGATGTGTTAATGTCCTTGCGTATTACCTTAGATTGGTAGACAACTTATGTTTGTAAGCACCCCCCGTTGAGAGGGCAATCAGGTTTCTTTCGACAATTACATCCTTTGTTGGTTTTGGAGTCGCTCTGTCTGAGGGCCGACGGCTCATTTGCAATTGTTTTGTTGTGGTTTGAGATGATTTGTCGTATATTGTTCATGCAGCTGTAGCTCAATTTAATGTTGTTCTTGTTGAATACTTTTCTTAGGATGTTGTCTTTGGGAAAGTGTTTGTCAATCAGATTGAGGAATTTGTGTCCAATGTTCGTTGAGACGTTTTTGCTGTATGGGGGGGTTGTACCAGATGATGTCGTTCCGTTTTCTGTTCTTTTTTGGCTGGTTTCCTGGCGTGGGTTCATAGGTGAGGGTGAAATTGTATCCGCTTTCATCAAGGGCTTTTTGGTACGGGGGGGTTGCTTGGTCAAATTCAGCTTTGCTAGATGACAGCATCGATAGCCTTTTATTGATTCCGGTAGGTATTCTTTTCGTGGTGGTGGGTGGGTGGTTGCTGTCATGGTGCACGTATTGGAGTGTTGTGTTGGGTTTCGTGAATGGTTGGTAGCTGTTATTTCTCAGGTTGAAAGTGACGTCAAGGAAGTTGACGGTTTGCTTGTTGGCATCAATCGTGATCCGTAGGCCGTTCTCTTTGAAAATTTGGCATATGCGTTTCTTGGTATTCTCGCTGCTCCTTGGCGAGGCGCGACACACTGCCAGTCCGTCATCACGGTAAATACCAAGGTTCAGATTGAGGCTAGCGAGCTGGGAGAGGAGGAAACTCCCAACGAGTTCACACGTTTCTGCTCCGTCAAAACTTCCCATAGTGACGTCAAATGTTGCATTGTTCTTTTTTTGCCATGGTGTACTGTTGTGGATGAGGTGCTTACAAACATCAGTTGTCTACCAATCTAAGGTAATACGCAAGGACATTAACACATCCGACACATATGTAGGATTAACCGAGGGAGAATTCAAAACCAGATGGAACAATCACAAGGCTTCTTTCAGGAACAAAAACCTGCGAAATACCACAGAACTCAGCAAACACATTTGGGACCTCAAAGACAATAATGTTGAATATTCAATAACATGGCAAATTCTTGCATCCAGCACACCTTACAATAGTGGTAATAAAAGATGCAACCTATGCTTGAAAGAGAAACTGTTTATTATTTACCGTCCAGACCTGTCATCCCTCAACAAGCGCAGCAAAATTGTAACAACATGCCGCCATAGACGGAAACACCTCCTAGGTAACACATGAGCCAATCACCACGCCCCTAGGCCAGCCTGTACCCACCCACTCTGTGCCCTATATAAACCATGGTATGCGAATGCTCCCATTAAAATCTCCTGACGATTGAGGGTACCCCCCCTCATGAAACAGGCCTGTAGAGATGAAATAGTCTTGTGATTTTTTTCCCACACATACATACATATATATATACATACATATACATATATATATATATATATATATATATATATATATATATATAAATTCACTTGTGAGCAAGTTCCAAACAGCCCCTGTAGTGCAGTGCTTCCTAAATAGTGGGGCGGGCTCACCGGGGGCGCTGTGAGATGTGTGGTGGGGCATGACAGGGAATGGTGTATATCGTAACTCAAACATTCACCTCAGGGGGGGGCGTAAAAAAAATTATTTAACTACCGTAAATGAGTTACAAACAGCCACTTTAATGCAGTGCTTCTTAAATCTTGAGGCCATGAGGTGTCCGGGGGAAGGGGGCGTGAGAGAAATAGCATCTTTAGTGTTAGTAAATAATAATCTTAAAACAGCCCTTTTATGCATCTATCCATTTTCTACCGCTTGTCCCTTTTGGGGTCGCAGAGGGTGCTGGAGCCTATCTCAGCTGCATTCGGGCGGAAGGCGGGGTACACCCTGGACAAGTCGCCACCTCATCGCAGGGCCAACACAGATAGACAGACAACATTCACACTCACATTAACACTCTAGGGCCAATTTAGTGTTGCCAATCAACCTAGTAAAGAACTATCTTGACACATATAGGTACTAAAATAAAGATAACCAGTAACTTTAGGGTGAGCGCGAAAACAATTCAGTGTGTGAGAGAAGCACTGGTGTTAGACGAGAGGAAGAAAGGTGGAGTAGTGAGAACGCTAGGAAGAGACTTTACAGGCGGTGGCGCGGGCGGGAGCTTCTGTGGCGGCGGTGAAGGCGGCCACGATGGAGGCGAAGACGACGTTGGGGCTCTTGGTGGCGTCGATGGCGGCGTGCAGGCCCTGGGCGCTGTAGTAGTGCACCAGGGGGGCCGTCTGGCGGTGGTAGGACTCCAGGCGGGCGCGCAGGGCCGTCTCGTTGTCGTCGCTGCGACGGATGAGGGGATCGCCCGTCACCTGGGGAGGAAGGAACCAAAGAGATTTAAGGTCACGCGTATTGTGAGCGCACGTCATGATCGGGGGGACTCACGTCGTCTTTCATGGGCTCTTTGGGGGGGTTAAACTCCTCGTGGTAGGAGCGACCGCTGGGCTGGTGGAAGAGTCTGCGGGGACCAAGAGGACATCGACCACTTAGTCTATTAAGTGACCGCTCACTTGGATGTGAGACTATCCGGCGCATCTCCTCTACAGGGTTACATCTTGTTTGTTGTTAATTGACCGCTAAACCCCTACCGCGGGGTAAGGGGCAGCGGGGGGTGTATATTGTAGCGTCCCGGAAGAGTTAGTGCTGCAAGGGGTTCTGGGTATTTGTTCTGTTGTGTTACGGTGCGGATGTTCTCCCAAAATGTGTTTGTCATTCTTGTTTGGTGTGGGTTCACAGTGTGGCGCATATTTGTAACAGTGTTAAAGTTGTTTATACGGCCGCCCTCAGTGTAACCTGTATAGCTGTTGACCAAGTATGCGTTGCAATCACTTGTGTGTGTGAAAAGCCGTAGATATGTTATTGGGCCGGCATGCAAAGACAATGCCTTTAAGGTATATTGGCGCTCTGTACTTGTCCCTACGTCCGTGTACACAGTGGCGTTGTAAAAAGTCATACATTTTACTTTTTGAAACCGATACTGATGATTTTGAAACCGATACCGATAATTTTCAATATTACATTTTAAAGCATTTATCGGCCGATAATATCGGTAGTCCGATATTATCGGACATCTCTACTTAAAATATATTTTTATATATTTGTGGTGAAAGACGACTGCAAGTCCACAATTAGTTTTTACTTTGACTTTCTGGTGGTTTTTTTTAATGTGCTGCCAGTACTGGAAAGTTTTAAAGAAAAAGATATTATTGGCTGATAAATGTTTTAAAACGTAATATCGGAAATTATCGGTAACGGTTTCAAAAAGTAAAATTGATGACTTTTTAAAACGCCGCTGTGTACACGGATGTAGGGAGAAGTACAGAGCGGCAATAAACCTGGAAGACACTTCCTTTGCGTGCCGACCCAGTCACATAATATCTACGGCTTTTCACACACATGTGAATGCAAAGCATACTTGGTCAACAGCCATACAGGTCACACTGAGGGTGGTCGTATAAACAACTTTAACACTGTTACAAATATGCGCCACACAGTGAACCTAACCAAACAATGACAAACACATTTCGGGAGAACATCCGCACCATAACACAACAGAACAAATACCCAGAATCCCTTGCAGCACTAACTCTTCCGGGACGCTACAATATACACCCCCCCCTACCTCAACCCCGCCCACCTCAACCTCCTCATGCTCTCTCAGGGAGAGCATGTCCCAAATTCCAAGCTGCTGTTTTGAGGCATGTAAAAAAAAAATAATGCACTTTGTGACTTCAATAATAAATATGGCAGTGCCATGTTGGCATTTTTTTCCATAACTTGAGCTGATTTATTTTGGAAAACCTTGTTGCATTATTCAATGCATCCAGCGGGGCATCACAACAAAATTAGACATAATAATGTGTTAATTCCACCACTGTATATATCGGTATCGGTGGACATCAGTATCGGTAATTAAGAGTTGGACAATATCGGAATATCGGTAAAAAAAAGCCTTTATCGGACATCTCTAACGATAACCATAGACTGAGCTGCTCAGTGCAATTTCAGCAAGATAAGAGAAAAATATGCAAACATCAATTGGTGTGTTGTGCACTTATCAATACCTATAAAGGGCCACTAGGTGACAGTATAGCGCTGTTCCCTCTCCATTACACAGTGAGTCCCCACCTGCCACAGATCCTGCGGACCAGCAGGGAATCGTCGACCGCAAACTCGATGACGGAGTCCAGCTTCTCGTGTCTCTTGTCCAACAAGTCGTCCAACTGCAGGGACAAGACGCAGGAAGTCAGCGCGGGGGGAAGGCAGCCAATGGGATGACGCCAGTCCTGACCAGCTCCGCCTGTTTGACCGTGCGAGGGAATCCGTCCAACAGGAAGCCCTTCTTGCAGGGGGGCGTGTCCAGGTTGTTCTCGATGAGCTCCACCACCATCTCGTCGCTCACCTGCACCAGAGGGAGACGCTGGGATTTGGGGGAGGCGGACATGTCCTCCACGGGAGACGTTGACTTACCAGCTTGCCGGCGTCCATGGTCTGTTTCAGCTTCTTGCCCAGCGCCGAGCCTGACGCCACCATGGCCCTCAGCATGTCTCCGGTGGACAGGTGGCACACGCAGTAGCGCTCGGCCAGCCGGTGGGCCTGCAGAGAACGAACATCTCTTATGGCTTACTCAGACCCCACAGCAGCCCGTTTATGCAGCAAACCAGACCAAGTGTGTCCTCTGCTAGTTTCTGTTCAAGTGGAGGACATTTGGCCTGCATGTTAATAATTTAATATGAACTGCATAAATTATAAATGCTCTTCTAATGTTGGTGTTTGCAGCCCGTTTAGGCATCAAACTACAGTATTTGGACCAAACCAAGTGTGTCCTCAGCCGATTACGTTGACGCCATTAAGCCTGTAGGTATGTGTTCATAGTTAAATGTTGCTATCTTAACATTTCATTTTGATTGTCACAACAGCCCGTTTAGGCGGCACTCAGCTGGTTTCTGATGAAGTGCAGAACATTTGGCCTGCAGGAGAGGCAGGTAACTCATGTTAAAAGCGAAAAAAAAAAAAAAAGCAGATTAAGTTATAGGTTCTTTTCTAATGCTGATTTTTGCAGCTCATTTAGCATCAAACTACAGTATTTGAACCAAAACAAATATGTCCTCACCTAATTGCATTGAGGCCATTCAGCCTACAGTTAAGTTTGTGTTAATAGTTAAATGTTGCTATCTTAATGTTTCATTTTGATTTCTACGGCAGCCTATTTAGGCAGCAAACTAGACCAGCCCAAATAAGTGCATTCTCTGCTAGCTTTTGTTGAAGTGGAGGACATTTTTCCACATAGTTCACATTAGAAGTTAATAAAATGCACAAATTAAGTTTTAGGTGCTCTTTTAACGATGTTTGCACCCTGTTTAGGCATCAAACTACAGTATTTAGACCAAAACAAATTTGTCCTCAGCTGATTACATTGAGGCCATTCAGCCTGCAGTTAAGTTTATTTTAATAGTTAGATCTTGCTATCTTAATGTTTCATTTTGATTTCTACAGCAGCCCATTTAGGCAGCAAACTAGACCAGCAAAAATAAGTGCATTCTCTGCTAGCTTTTGTTGAAGCATTTTTCCACATAGTGCACATTAGAAGTTAATAAAATGCACAGATTAAGTTATAGGTGCTTTTTTAAGGTTGATGTTTGCAGCCCGTCTAGGCTTCAAACTACACTATTTTGACCAAAACAAGTGTGTCCCTCAGCTGATTACGTTGAGGCCATTCAGCCTGCAGGTACATTATGTTAATAGTTAAATGTCGCCATCCTAATGTTTCATTTTAGTTTATACAGCAGCCCATTTAGGCAGCAAACAAGACTGGTACAAATAAGTGCATTCTATGCTAGCTTTTGTTGAAGTGGAGGACATTTGAACTGCAGAAGAGGCAGGTAGTTCACATTAAAAGTGAAAATGCACAGATTAAGGGACAGGTGCTCATCTAGTGCTGATTTTTGCAGCCCATTTAGGCATCAAACTACAGTATTTGGACCAAAACAAATATGTCCTCAGCTGATTACATTGAGGCCATTCAGCCTGCAGTTAAGTTTGTGTTAAATGTTACTATCTTAAAGTTTCATTTTGATTTCTACAGCAGCCCATTTAGGCAGCAAACTAGACCAGCAAACATAAGTGCATTCTCTGCTAACTTTTGTTGAAGTGGAGGACATTTGACCTGCAGAAGAGGCAGGTAGTTCACATTATAAGTCAATAAAATCCACAGATATAGGTGCTCTTCTACTGTTGATGTTTGCAGCCCGTTTAAGCATCAAACTACAGTATTTAGACCAAAACAAGTGTGTCCTCGGCTGATTACATTGAGGTCATTCAGCCTGCAGTTAAGTTTGTGTTAAATGTTAAACGTTACTATACTAATGTTCCATTTTGATTTCTACAGCAGCCCATTTAGGCGGCAAACAAGACTGGCACATAAGTCCATTCTATGCTAGCTTTTGTTGTAGTGGAGGACATTTGGCCTGCAGGAGAGGCAGGTAGTTTACACTGGAAGTTAATTAAGATTAAGTGACAGGTGTTCGTCTAATGCTGATTATTGCAGCCCATTTAGGCATCAAACTACAGTAATTGAACCAAAACACCTCACCTAATTACATTGAGGTTATTCAGACTGCAGTTAAGTTAGTGTTAATAGTTAAATGTTGTTATCTTAAGTTTCATTTTGACTTTAACAGCAGCCCATTTAGGCAGCAACCCAGAGGGGCCTTGCAAACAAACCGCTCCTCTCCGAGACAAACTGCAGGTTTGCATAATTCCAAAAAGACGCGTTACAAAAGACGTGTGCGTGCACGCCAACGTGAGAACACTAAGCAGGATGTCGAAAGACAAGAAGTAGGGAGGGTCGTTTTGACACGTGACTTTGTCAAAGGCGCAGGGAAGAAGGCTGAGGGGATTTTGCTGTGTATTTCTTTCCCACTACCCATAATGCACCACTGCCAATGATTCAATGACAGTCAACAGGTTTCATAATCACATCCAGAAATCACAAGGAAACATTTTCAGGGCAGAGAGACAACAAAGAGCAGCTTGTTGAAAAATAACTTCGGCGTTTGTCACTTTATTCATGCTTCGTTTTACTTTGAAGGGCTGGAGAAAAACAGTTTTTTCCCCCTCACATTTTTTGTCACACAAATGCCACATTCACAAGCATTTTAAAAAAGAGCAATTGTTGATACTTTGCAAAGCTGGTAGAGAAAAAGCTTTAGCCAAGTGTCTTAGGGCAGAGGTGTCCAAAAGTGCAGCCCTCAACATATTGTTGAAGTTAAAATCAACCAAAAGTCCTTTCTGCATAGCTATTTGTTGAACACAGGGGTGTCCATTTTTTTCCCACTGAGGGCTGCACATGGAAAAATCCCAGCATGCGGGGGCCATTTTGATATTTTTCATTTCCAAAAAACAATAATATACATGTTTTTTTAACCTCTTAAGGCCCAAGCTGTTTGTTAACATGCTTTTTTAAATTTCTCTTTGCCATTTGGACTTATTGGACCCTAATTAGAATAAAAACTAAGAATCATCTTTTTATATGATGTACTTAGTCCATAAGTACACAAACGCGTACTTCATGTTTAGTGACATGCTAAATTTTATTTTTACACTTTTTCCCCCCAAATTCCATTGTATGTTATACTCTTCTGACACCACCAGATGGCAGTATAAGTGTCCACATAAGTGGCCATAAGACCCCAATTCAGTAATGTACACAATTTTGGAAATAAGAGCTAAAAGGTGCTGTCCACGCATGTGGCCACTAAGCCTTTAGATCATGTGTCAAATTTGGCCCGCCGTATAATTTCATTTGGCCCTTGAGGCAATATCAAATTAACATTAGAGCTGGCCCGCCGGTATTATACAGAGGCAATGCCACTGTAACACCACATTCACCGCTAATACTCATACTTGCCAACCCTCCCGATTTTCCTGGGAGACTCCCAAATTGCAGTGCCCCTCTCCCGGGGCAACCATTCTCCCGATTTCCACCCGGACAACAGTCACATACTATATGCGGCTTTTAAACACACAAGTGAATGCAAGGCATACTTGATCAACAGCCATACGGGTCACACTGAGGGTGGCCGTATAAACAACTTTAACACTGTTACAAATATGCGCCACACTGTGAACCCAAACCTAACAAGAATGACAAACACATTTCGGGAGAACATCTGCACCGTAACACAACAGAACAAATACCCAGAACCCCTTGCAGCACTAACTCTTCCGGTACGCTACAATATACACCCCCGCTACCACCAAACCCCGCCCCCTAAGTTAATGTTGATATTTACCTCAGAAGGCTGCAAATAGAAAAGAGGCATTCAATTTTTTTGTTAAATTGTATTTAATATACCATTGTTTTTTTCGTTTTTTTTTTTTAAGTTGATTTTGCACTATTAAGTTATACAAGCGTTGCTTGTTCCATATTCAGTGTTAAAGCAAATCAGTGTAGCAAACTGAGCAATAATTAACATTTTATTCATGCACTTTCTCTAGCTACTTCAAGGCTTGAATGTTTGATTCATTCATTATTGTTATTTTCAAATTTATTATTATCTTTTGGAAAAAGTTAATGTTGATATTTACCTCAGATGGCTGCAAATAAAAAAAAGAGGCATTAAATTTTTATTAAAATTTAATTTGATATGCCATTGATATTTTTTTATTATTATTATTTGAAACTCGATTTTGCATGTCACTATAAAGTTATATAAGCCTTGCTTGTTCAATATTCAATGCAAAACTTGTTTGGGTCCCTATTAAAAGGTTCATTTGTTCAACCTTGGCCCGCGGCTTTGTTCGGTTTTACATTTTGGCCCACTCTGTATTTGAGTTTGACACCCCTGCTTTAGATAAAGAAAAAAATACCACCAGCGAAAAAATTGCGCCAATGTGACAAGATTACCCGAACTGGGCTGGAGGTGGGTAAGGGTGAGGAAATCGAGCGCTCCTTTTCTCCAACTCATGTTGCAACTTCCCCTGAGCTCATTGTATGTAAACAAACATGGCCACAATCATTTTGGACTTCTTCACAGTTTCAGAGAAAGATATTTTATGAGGAATTTGCAACGAATGCTCTGCAAAAATTCTGAGAGGAAAAACAAAAACAAAAAAACATCAAGCTTCAACACATCAAACATTATCAGCCACCTGGACCGCCAGTATTGCTATGACGGTGTTTTGAAAGCCTATGTAGTCTATGCTAAAGACGCTGCCCCAAAGAAAGGTGGATGTTGCACAAATTACACTTAAATCTACAAATAGATATAAATAAGTTAATCGGTTATCTGGATCGTTCTTGAAAAACAAAGTTATGTGTCAATATTGCCTTGAAAAAACAACATCCTGCATCCCTAATTTCAACCTTTTCCCGTCACTTTGCAAATCCATCCATCCATTTTCTACCGCTTGTCCCGTTCGGGGTCGCGGGGGGGGGTGGGGGGGGGGGGGGGGGGGTGCTGGAGCCTATCTCAGCTGCATTCGGGCGGAAGGCGGGGTACACTCTGGACAAGTCGCCACCATCGCAGGGCCAACACAGATAGACAACATTCACACTCACACACCAGGGACCAAATATTTGCTATTTTATTACCTTATTTTTTTGTAATACTTTGACTTTGCAGTGGGCCGTTAAAAACACGCCGCAAAATGGCCCTCGGGCCACACTTTTGACACCGCTGGTTTAACAAAACTAATTATATTTGCATGTCAAAGTAGTGACTTTTTAATCCAGTAGATGACACCGTAATAGTATCAGTGCAGTGTCAATACAGCAAGTGAGTGTGCCATACACTCACTGAGGCTACATTTACCCATCCATTTTCTACCGCTTGTCCCGTTCGGGGTCGCTGGAGCCTATCTCAACTGCATTCGGGCGGAAGGCGGGGTACACCCTGGACAAGTCGCCACCTCATCACAGGGCCAACACAGATAGACCGACAACATTCACACTCACATTCACACACCAGGGACCAAATATTTGCTATTGTATTACCTTATTTTTTTTGTAATACTTTGACTTTGCAGTGGGCCGTTAAAAACACGACGCAAAATGGCCCCCGGGCCGCACTTTTGACACCGCTGGTTTAACAAAACTAATTATATTTGCATGTCAAAGTATCCATCCATCCATCCATTTTCTACCGCTTATTCCCTTTTGGGGTCAAAGTAGTGACTTTTTAATCCAGTAGATGAAACCGTCATAGTATCAGTGCAGTGTCAATACAGCAAGTGAGTGTGCCATACACTCACTGAGGCTACATTTACCCATCCATCCATCCATTTTCTACCGCTTGTCCCATTCGGGGTCGCTGGAGCCTATCTCAGCTGCATTCGGGCAGAAGGCGGGGTACACCCTGGACAAGTCGCTACCTCATCGCAGGGCCAACACAGACACTCAGATTCACACACGAGGGACCAAATATTTGCTATTTAATTACCTTATAAGGGAACGGCGTGGCGCTGGTTGGGAGAGTGGCCGTGCCAGCAACCTGAGGGTTCCTGGTTCAATCCCCACCTTCTACCAACCTCGTCACGTCCGTTGTGTCCTTGAGCAAGACACTTCACCCTTGCTCCTGATGGGTCGTGGTTAGGGCCTTGCATGGCAGCTCCCGCCATCAGTGTGTGAATGTGTGTGTGAATGGGTGAATGTGGAAATAGTGTCAAAGCGCTTTGAGTACCTTGAAGCAACGTTCCCCCTAAGGTGCGCGCCTGCGCAATTGCGCAGTGCTCACGCGTCCTCTGCGCACTGCAAATTAATGCCGCGCAGGAAATCAAAAATCCCATCTGAACTCTAAACGAAATAAACACATTACAGTTTATTCTGTATGACTTTGCAATGCAACTCTGTGAGTGACAGGTGACAACAAGAGTGGCCCCAATGAGTAAAACAATCTTTGTCAACACAGTTCAATTATCGTCTGTCGAGACACTTTACGGACATGAATTCCATTAATCACTTTATTGAGCAAAACTGTTTGTAACCACACCAAAAACATGAGTAACAAAAACTTTTATCTATAAAAACTGGTAATTTTCTGCCATACAAACCAGGCTTAAACCAACTTTGTCATCCGTCGTTTCAACAGAAGCCGCTTGCTCTGTCTCACCTGCACCAACACACGCACTAATGGCACTTAGCCAGTGCTGCGTTTATGGCCACACAAAAAGTCGGACAACCCCAACGCCACACAATGTGTAAATGCCAGGTTGTAACACTCTGACTCCACAATCAGATGTGTGCTTATTTTACTGCCATTTATTAAGAATGTTAATCTAAGGATATTATTCATGAAATATTGTCACTAGATTTCATAAATGCTAATAAAAATATGTATTTTAGAGACAGACAGATACAGGAACTAAATGTAATCTCTGAAAGGGGTAACATTTCTTTTAAAGGCAGGACCCGCAGCCAGACATACAATACTAGCATATAGGTCATGAAAAACATGTTTTTTTGTTATTGTCATTGTAAGAGGGCAAAATCACTTATATCAGAAAATTATTTTAATAAAACATTTAAATTGTTATGATGTCAGGTTTGGGACAGGTGTGACGCTGGTGTGGCCAAAGTGTGCACGTCTGATGTTGCACACATGTGCTCCACTGAATGCTCAGGGAGTTTGTGCGTTTGCTCACACACATGAAAAATTAGAGGGAACACTGCCTTGAAGGTAGAAAAGCGCTATACAAGTATAAACCATTTACCATTTATTTTTTGTAGTCTTTTGACTTTGCAGTGGGCCGTTAAAAACACGCTGCACTCCGCAAATGGCCCTCGAGCCGCACTTTTGACACCACTGGTTTAACAAAACTAATTATATTTGCATGTCAAAGTAGTGACTTTTTCTTCCTGGACCCCAGGAAGAATAGTCTCCACTGCGGTGTAAACTAATGGGGATCCTGAATAAACTAAACTTTTTAATCCAGTAGATCAGGGGTGCTCACACTTTTTCTGCAGGCGAGCTACTTTTCAATTGATCAAGTCGTGGGGATCTACCTCATTCATATATATAATTTATATTTACTTATTTATGAAATATATGTTTTGTTAATAAGTTAAAGGTGTTTAATGATAATGCAAGCATGTTTAACACATATAGTTAATATTTTAATAAATTAAAGGTGTTTAATGATAATGCAATCTTGTTTAACACATAGCTAATATTGTTAATAAATTAAAGGTGTTTAATGATAATACAAGAATGTTTAATACATATAGTTAATATTGTTAATAAATTAAAGGTGTTTAATGATAATACAAGCATGTTTAATACATATAGTTAATATTATTAATAAGTTAAAGGTGTTTAAAGATAATGCAAGCATGTTTAACACATATAGTTAATATTGTTAACAAGTTAAGGTGTTTAAAGATAATACAAGCATGTTTAACACATATAGTTAATATTGTTAACAAATTAAAGGTGTTTAAAGATAATACAGGCATGTTTAACACATATAGTTAATATTGTTAATAAGTTAAAAGTGTTTAAAGATAATACAAGCATGTTTAACACATATAGATTCCTTTCTTTCATGAAGACAAGAATATAAGTTGATGTATTACCTGATTGTGATGACTTGTATTGATAGGAATCAGACAGTGGTGCTAAAAACGTCCGCATTTTCGAATGGAGGAGAAAAAAAGTCCTCCTTTCTGTCCAATACCACATGAAAGTGGTTGGTTTTTGGCATCTTATTTGTCCAGCTTCCGTACTCCTTTGTATACACTTTACAAGAAATACATTGTCGGCAAACTCCGTAGCTTGCTAGCTTGTGCACGCCAGCTTTCTGAGACTCTTATTTTGGTAGCGCAGGCAGGATGAAGCAGAGCTTTTATTGTGCAACTGTGCAGGCGGTCTTTGGAGTTTTGACGACAGGTACGGCGCCAGAGTCTGTTGAAATAAAGTGTTTCTCGCCTTCCAGTCGGTAATTTTAATGAGCTGGCAGCAGCCAGCGTCATCTCAGAAGACCCTCGGGTGCCGTGAATGTCAATCAAGTGACGAAAGTGAGTCATAGTGAAGATTTATGATCGCTCATTTTTAGGACTATTTTTTTAATGCCTGGCTGGTGATCGACTGACACACCCTCCGAGATCGACCGGTAGCTCGCGATCGACGTAATGAGCACCCCTGCAGTAGATGAAACCGTAATAGTATTAGTGCAGTGTCAATACAACAAGTGAGTGTGCCATACACTCACTGAGGCTACATTTACCCATCACTACTAATTACGCTTTAACACCTGTAACAAAGCTGACAGAAAGTTGTGCTTAAAAAAACATGTCTGTTTGTAGTATTATTTAACGGAGTAAAAAAGAAAAAGTGTCAAAAGTTTGTACCCCCCTGGTTTGAGGTTTTAATCAAGTTGCTTAACTCCCCAGTGTGCAAACTCACCAGAGAAGGAATTACAATGACATGAAGAAAAACCTCGACATCTCCGTTTTAGTGTTTATTAATTTAATTATGTATATAGTTTTACGCCCTGACTGTTTTTAAATGTCGCAAATAAAGCTTATAAAAGACCACCATTAGCCTTAGCTGCTAGCCACCATGCGCTGCTACTTCCCAAGCTAACTGCTACATGCTAGCGCCGCTAACTCACCTGGGTCCCCTTCCCGGCACCGGGCGGTCCGAGCAGGATGGCCCGGACGCCGTCTTGCACGTCGGCTATCGCCTCTTTGAGCTGCGCGCTCGGAGCCATCGGACGACTGAAAGAAGAACTTTGGACAAATTCCGCGTCCTACTGCTGACACCTCTGCCAAGTCGGCAAGAAAGGGACGACCCTTTGCTAGTGATTGGTTAACACCACGTAAGCCCCGCCTCTTTTAAAATAAGGACGTTCCTGATTGGTCGTGAGTATCTTCACTTCAGTACGGCATGTGATGATTGGATAAAAAAATCCAATGACGTATACTAATTGCAAAACCTCCAAAATGATTACGTGTTCCTTTTTCAGCTAATCTTTTGAACAATATCCCTTATCTGATCCGTCCATTCTTAATTTGGCTGTGTGCTATTTTTTACAGTTTTATTAGCAGTCAAAATGCTAATCTGCCCGCCCACTTTTGCCTACCGGCAACTATCGGCAGCCATGTTGTCATTTGTCAGAAAACACCCATGTGACCGAGACGAGCCAATCGAAAACTAATACGTCATGATTGACAGTAATAATAGCCAATCATTGACCGCAGGAGGATGGCGTGCAAAATAGCGGTTTAAATAAATACATATGACATTGCATATTTACTAAAATAACACTTAGTCAAGAGTCGCAGATAGTTGGTTGTATTTTATTTAAAAAAGTGATTAATACAAAACGTTGTGTGAAGGAACATGTGGCTGATATAATTTCTTGTTTACATACCTAATATTCGGTAGAGGTTGTCATGCGATGTCTTAAAAGGTGCGTTTGACATAACTTGAATTAGATGTGGCTTGACCTCTCCGGATTCTTCTTTGTAAATGCGGGACAAACTACATCAAGTTCTTTTAGCTAGGCCACCTACAGTACTTAGATTGAAGAGAGGACTTTCTTTTTTTGAAAAAATACAAAAAGAGGGCGGTTTAATTTCACAATCTATTGGCCAGACTTAAAAAAACAAACAAAAAACAATCTAATACATTCCCCCTCAAAAAAGTCACCTCACCAGTTGTTACTGTTTTTCAGCAGCAACCATTTTTCTGTGATGGAGGAAGAAAAATGTTGAGGGAGTTCGGTGGGCTCTGACACAACTCGCCGCCACGAGAGCAACGAGGTGCGTTTAAAATTTCACAGGGAAAAGAAAGAAAAAAAAAAAGACCGGACAAATAGCAGACATGGTGTCCAAACACAGCAGAGGAAAACATGTGGTTCAATACGTGGTTAGTTGGACCTTCAACAAAGATTACGCTTCTTTTACGGCACAAGTTGCCTCCTCAGTAAGAGTCCACTGGCGCCGTCGGTGCGCCTCGTCATCATTCAAACTCATCTTCGGCGTCTGGGGTGTAGTCGTCGTCGCCGTCCTTGTTGGGCGACTGCTGACTCGCCGCCGTGTGCAGCTCTCGCACGGCGAGGATGCGCGTGAGCATGGCCTCCTTGGTGTCCTCGCCCAACGGCGTGTTGGAGAACCACAGCGGGCTGTTGGGGACGCAGCAGCGCTCCGGAAGCAGGTAGAACATGTCGGTGCGCTGCTTCATCGTCTCCGAGCTGGACCAAACACACACACACACACACGCGTTAAAGTCGAGTCATATGACAAAATGATTTAATAGCAGTAGAGATGTCCGATAATATCAGACTGCCGATATTATCGGCCGATAAATGCTTTAAAATGTAATATCGGAAATTATCGGTATCGGTTTCAAAAAGTAAAATTTATGACTTTTTAAAACGCCGCTGTGTACACGGACGTAGGGAGAAGTACAGAGCGCCAATAAACCTTAAAGGCACTGCCTTTGCGTGCCGGCCCAGTCACATAATATCTACGGCTTTTCACACACACAAGTGAATGCAAAGCATACTTGGTCAACAGCCATACAGGTCACACTGAGGGTGGCCGTATAAACAACTTTAGCACTGTTACAAATATGCGCCACACTGTGAACCCACACCAAACAAGAATGACAAACACATTTCGGGAGAACATCCGCACCGTAACACAAAATAAACACAACAGAACAAATACCCAGAATTCCTTGCAGCACTAACTCTTCCGGGACGCTACAATATACACCCCCCGCTACCCCAAGAGAGAGAGCATGAGGAGGTTGAGGTGGGTGGGGTTGGGGGGTGGGTGTGGGAGAGGGGTTGGGGCAGGGTTGAGGTGGGGGGGGCTAGGGGGCCGCGGGGGGTGTATATTGTAGCGTCCCGGAAGAGTTAGTGCTGCAAGGGGTTCTGGGTATTTGTACTGTTGTGTTTATGTTGTGTTACGGTGCGGATGTTCTCCCGAAATGTGTTTGTCATTCTTGTTTGGTGTGGGTTCACAGTGTGGCACATATTTGTAACAGTGTTAAAGTTGTTTATACGGTCACCCTCAGTGTGACCTGTATGGCTATTGATCAAGTATGCTTTGCATTCACTTGTGTGTTTAAAAGCCGAATATAGTATGTGACTGGGCCGGCACGCTGTTTGTATGGAGGAAAAGCGGATGTGACGACAGGTTGTAGAGGACGTTGAAGGCAGTGCCTTTAAGGAACGCCCTCAATAATGTTGTCCTCAGTGTGACCTGTATGGCTGTTGACCAAGTATGCCTTACATTCACTTGTGTGTGTGAAAAGCCGTAGATATTATGTGACTTGGCTGGCACGCAAAGGCAGTGCCTTTAAGGTTTATTGGCGCTCTGTACTTCTCCCTACGTCCGTGTACACAGCGGCGTTTTAAAAAGTCATAAATTTTACTTTTTGAAACCGATACCGATAATTTCCGATATTACATTTTAAAGCATTTATCGGCCGATAATATCGGCAGTCCAATATTATCGGACATCCCTAGTCTAAACTTAACCGTTACCGGTATATTTTTATTGTAATATTTTCAGAATGTGTTTGTTCTATTTTTGGCCAAAGTAAGACAAAGAAAACAGTCTGAAGTTGTCTTTATTTTTTAGTTTTAATGCCATGATTTTAATAGTCCGGCCCGCGTGTGCACAGATCTTCCTCCATGCGGCCCCTGAGCTAAAATGAGTTTGACACCCCTGATATAATCAGATGCCAGCTTTTTTGCTGACATCAATCCGATATCTATATCGGGTCCGGACACCTCTATTTGTTATCAATGTTTCAAAGTGTTCTTTTGTAACTTTGACCCCAATTGTCTAATTTTGCAATTTTAAGTTTTCCTTAAAATTATAGTTTTGTTTTGTTTGTTGTTAAATATTAGTGTGGGAAAGTTGTATTATTTATATTATTAGCAGTTGAAAAGCGCTTGTTCATCATAAACTTTGGGCTTATCTAAGACCTGCCACGTTTTTTACTCCAGCTTCTGCTGATAACACTGCTGAGCATAGCCGTCTCAAGTGGCGATTTCTGTTGGTAAATGAAAAACCATGAGAGGTTATCATCACACGTCAACATCTCTGTCAATGTAAACAAGGAAGTAAGCTATACAGGGAAATGTTTTATTGTTTGCACAGTCGACATGCGCGTTTGAAAACAGCTTAGGGACAAACTGGATTGGTGATGACAATGATTGGCCAAAATGTGCAACATGGTAAGGCCCACCTAAGCAGTTCCCACTGTAATGAGTGATAATAACCAACATTTAAATATACATATCGCGATAGGCACGTATCAATCACTTTTTCCCTTTCCTCTTCGTCGAAAGAAGAAAGTTGCGACGCATGAACAAAGGCACTCGCTCTCTGGGGACCGAGCAACGCAGGAAGTGATCACTGATCAGTGGGAAGGACACGCTAACAGCCAATCAGGTAACAGTAACAACTATCAAGTTTGGTTGCGCCATCTTGTTGCCTCACGGTTGATTCTTTGCATGGAGTGAGAAGTCAAAATGAAGAAATTGTGGATAAAAGAGGAAAAGTCAACTCGCCAGTATGGCAAGTTTTTGGATTTTTAAAAAACGGATCACAGTCAGACCAATGTGGTCTGTAAATGATGCAAGGTGCTCATCCCCACCAAGACCGGTAGCCGCACTCACCCTTTAGAGCACAGCTGTAACTTCCTGGCACTAAAACTGCAGAGAATCGTTATTCTCAGGTTTTTCTATGTTTACATTTTCACACCTTGCACTATTTTGTTACTCTTTATTAAGCATTTATTACATATTCCTTATTTTTGCACCTTCATTTTAAGAGCTTATTGTTAAGTGTTCAATGTGATTTTACAATTTTGTTTACCGTATTTTTCGGAGTATAAGTCGCACTGGCCGAAAATGCATAATAAAGAAGAAAAAAAACACATATAAGTCGCACTGGAGTATAAGTCACATTTTTTGGGGAAATGTATTTGATAAAAGCCAACACCAAGAACAGACATTTGAAAGGCAATTTAAAATAAATAAAGAATAGTGAACAACAGGCTGAATAAGTGTACGTTATAATAGGCATAAATAACCAACTGAGAACGTGCCTGGTATGTTAACGTAACATATTATGGTAAGAGTCATTCAAATAACTATAACATATAGAACATGCTATACGTTTACCAAACAATCTGTCACTCCTAATCGCTAAATCCCATGAAATCTTATACGTCTAGTCTCTCCTCTAAGTGTCCGCCCTGAGATCGGTAGGTTGTGAGTTCAAACCCCGGCCGAGTCATACCAAAGACTATAAAAATGGGACCCATTACCTCCCTGCTTGGCACTCAGCATCAAGTGTTGGAATTGGGGGTTAAATCACCAAAAATGATTCCCGGGCGCGGCCACCGCTGCTGCTCACTGCTCCCCTCACCTCCCAGGGGGTGATCAAGGGTGATGGGTCAAATGCAGAGAATAATTTCGCCACACCTCGTGTGTGTGTAACAATCATTGGTACTTTAACTTTACGTGAATGAGCTAAATAATATTATTTGATATTTTGCGGTAGTGTGTTAATAATGTCACACATTGAGTATAAGTCGCACCCCCGGCCAAACTATGAAAAAAACTGTGACTTATAGTCCGAAAAATACGGTACATTGTTTGTTTTCCATGGTACACTGGAAAAACTCACAATCTCACCAAGTATATATATTTCTCATTTCTAGTCAAAATATCGAAACACACTTAAT
Source organism: Nerophis lumbriciformis (assembly GCF_033978685.3). Lineage (NCBI taxonomy): Eukaryota > Metazoa > Chordata > Actinopteri > Syngnathiformes > Syngnathidae > Nerophis > Nerophis lumbriciformis. The sequence goes on along the minus strand of NC_084584.2, from coordinate 14,837,398 downwards.
GCAAGCCACAATCTCCCGAGTAGTATTTTTTCAGTAAGACATGAGAACTTGTTTTTAGACAAATCTCCTGAGGAAAAATAATACTACTTTTGAGCCTCACAAGTTTGTTATAAGACACAAAACTTTACAATACTAGTAAATGTAGCCAACACGTTTAAATTGCTAATTTCAGGATCACTTTTAAGTTTTTAAAGTTTAAATATAATGTATTTTTGGAGGGGGGCGTGGCCTGCGGGCCTGCAGCGAAGCGGGGTGTGCCAGGATCGGCCTCGAAAACAGCGACAGTTGATTAGATAACAAGGCCCAGGTGGGCCATCTACGCACCTGTCGCTGATTTTGAGGCCGGTCCTGGCACACCCCGCTTTTCTGCAGGCCCGCAGGCCACGCCCTCCTCCACAGTTTTATTTCAAGAAGTCTTACCAAGACAATTTTCACTTGTTCCATTGACAGATAGTTTTGCTTATTACAAGCAAAATATCTTGTATTAATTTTTTGTACTCTTTTTAAGAGGGGAATTTTTCTTAATGTTATGTTGACATTTCCTTTCCTTTCTGCCTTGATAGCTGAGGGGATTATAATCAGAGAAAGGTTACATTTTAAATTATAAAATGTACATTTATAATTTTATCTCCTGGTCCTTATTTTCCATAGGTCATAAAAATGGTCAAGAATTATCGATATAAAACACTCATATCGTGATACAGTTACAGCCTGGTTTCACTAACATACGCACCACTTGGACAGGTAAAACTCGTAGAGTCGGACGGGACAGCGCAGAGGATTGTCCGTGTTCTCCATCATCTCCAAGATCTTCTCCTCTTTGCCCTCCTCCTCTTTGCGCTTCTTGGCCGGCGGAACAATGTCCGGATCTGAACACAAACATACGATGGTTGGACACGCCGCGCCTCGACAGTTGGCCGCCGTCGTTAACCTTGCTACCTGGCTCGGCGTCGCTGGCGGGTATGGGCGGGTAGAAGCGCAGGAAGGTGGTCTTGCCGTTGCTGTTATCGGTCTTGGTGCAGCGCATGACGTGGGCGAAGGACAGCTGGCGGTGGTGCTCCGCCGTGGTGAAGCCGAAGTTCTTGCAGAAGAAGTAGAGCAGCGTGTTGAGGAGGACGATGGGCGAGTACACGCCCAGCTGCTTGCAGTCCCACAGGTACTCTTCCGCCACGCGGGAGTGGACGTAGCCTGCGGCGAGAGGGCGCAACGTGACAAAGCGTTCAGAAACGCACGCACAGCGGATCGGCGCCGACTCACCGCTGTCTGTGAGCAAAGGCTGGAACCCTCGGAGCATTCCGGTGAATTCGGTGGAGAACTTGCAGTAGAAGGGGTCCATGAAAATGTTCTCCACTCGGCCGTTCTCAAACAAATGCTGCAAGGGGGCGGTAAAGGCGTCAGCGACTTGTTCAAAGCTCAACACTTACGGCGTCTCTCAGCGGGGTCTTGCCTGCTGGATGCCCAGACAGAGGTAGAAGAGGCTGTCGGGGCAGTAGCGCTCGCCATTGGGCCGCTTGACCTCGGCGATGAAGCGGCAGAGGCCGTAGCTCAGCTCGGCCGTGGTGCAGCGCAGGATGTCGTCTTTCAGCACCAGGGGGCGCACTGCAAGACGGTCAAAAACAAAGCAAACGTGGGAACTGGAATTCTTGCTTAACATATAAGGCGCACTTAAAATCCTTTCATTTTCTCAAAAATCGACAGTGCGCCCTATAACCTGAATGTACGGAATCATTTTGGTTGTGCTTGCCAACCTCGACGCTATTTTATTTGGTACATGGTGTAATGATAAGTGTAACCAGTAGATGGTAGTCACACATAAGAAATACATGTGGACTGCAATATGACACCAGTAAGCAACACCAAAACTTGAAATGTTCCATTGAGAATATAGAACATTACACACAGCGCTCAAAAAGCTATGAAGCCGCACCGCTTGATGGATTGTCGGTGCGTCACGGCTACAGTCGTCAGACGTACTCTTCAACATACGAGTATGGTGTGTGTGTATAAGGACCGCAAAATGGCACCTATTACAAGACATTTTATCGGGCGTTTTGTTCCGCAATATTATGCAAAACCAACTTTTCTTCCCGTCTGGTACCTGCTGATGTGTATTTGGGATCTGCATAAGTCCTGAAAATTTGCGCGCGTGCGCCTTTGTAGTCCGTATCGACACCGTAGTCAATAAGCTTCTTCTTTTTCTCTATCCTCTTATTATCATACTTGCCAACCCTCCCGATATTCCCGGGAGACTTTCGAATTTCAGTGACCCTCCCGAAAATCTCCCGGGGCAACCATTCTCCCGAATTTCTCCCAATTTCTACCCGGACGACAATATTGGGGGCGTGCCTTAAAGGCACTGCCTTTAGCGTCCTCCACAACCTGTCGTCACGTTCGCTTTTCCTCCTTTCAAACAGCGTGCCGGCCCAGTCACATAATATATGCGGCTTTTACACACACACTTGAATGCCATGCATACTTGATCAACAGCCATACAGGTCACACTGAGGGTGGCCGTATAAACAACTTTAACACTGTTACAAATATGCGCCACACTGTGACCCCACACCAAACAAGAATGACAAACACATTTCGGGAGAACATCCGCACCGTAACACAACAGAATAAATACCCAGAACCCCTTGCAACACTAACTCTTCCGGGACGCTACAATATACCCCCCCCCCCCCCATCTCCCGAATTCGGAGATCTCAAGGTTGGCAAGTATGCTTATTATGTGACATTCATCCTCCGCTGTTGCCATTTCTAATATAATACAGTGTAAAGTTCTAATTTATATCTGTCAGTAGACTCGCTATGGAAGCGCTAAAAACTACCGGTGTAGTGAGTTTACATTATTCACCCACGGAACTTTAGTTCTTAGAGAGTTCCGGTCGAACGGTTTTTCACGGGACACATTTCCGGCGTTGTTGTTGCACTAGTGAGCCACGGATGAGGAGACGCTGCTCTGTTGTTGATTGAAGTAAAGTCTGCATGTCATTAAAACTGTTAGCTCCATCTTTTGACACTTCTTATTGTTTACTTTATTACTCTAGTATACTCTGGACTGAAGCTGTGTGCCTTCATTGTTTTTGTAGCTGTTGTTTTGAGGTATGTTTAAAAAACATAATGCACTTTGTGAAAGTCAAAGTATAGTATTTCCCATAGTTGTAGTGGGTATCAGGATTATTTCAGGGAGAGCAGGTCCCAAATTCCAAGCTGCTGTTTTGAGGCATGTTAAAAAAAAAATGCACTTTGTGACTTCAATAATAAATATGGCAGTGCCATGTTTGGACTTTTTTCCATAACTTGAGTTGATTTATTTTGGAAAACCTTGTTACATTGTTTAATGCATCCAGCGGGGCATCACAACAGAATTAGGCATAATAATGTGTTAATTCCACGACTGTATATATCGGTATCGGTTGATATTGGAATCGGTAATTAAGAGTTGGACAATATCGGAATATCGGAGATCGGCAAAAAAGCCATTATCGGACATCTCTCGTCGTCATGTCTTTCATAATGATTGTGAATGATAGGTAAAATTCCCCAAAAAGTGAAGTTCCCCTTCCGACTTGTAGGATGACTAATTCAGTGTTACTATTAGAGTGGGCCCATGGCCCCTCTGTCCTTGTAAGTTTGGACCCCAAGATCAAAAACATTAAAGGGGAACTTCACTTTTTTTAAATTTTGCTTATCATTCACAATCCCTATGTAGACAAGAACACATATATTTTTCTTCTTTTACGCATTCTAAATCGTAAATAAAAGTTTGTAAAAATCAGCCAACAATGGAGTCAATGGGAGGTTCTCTAAGTAATTTTTCAACGAGTGTGCGGTGAGATATTTCGTGGTGTGCCATGCAAAATGATTTAATTTGACCTAATTGTTCTGAAAAATAATTTTTGTAAAGCAATAATTATAATCCGAAAATAATGTGCCGTTGTTGAGCATCTGTGCTGTTGAGAGATTGGCAGAGTAAGCATGAAATACTCCTCCATATCAGTAGGTGGCAGCAGGTAGCCAATTGCTTTGTAGGCCTACTTTGAGACAAGAGAAATAGTGATGCTTGGATGTTTATGGTTATGGTTTGAATTTGTCTCGAACAATTCTTAATTCTGAAGAGAACGACTTTGTATTGTCAATATAAGCAATTGAGTTTAATTTTCTAAACATTTTCTACTGGTCGGGTGTATTGGGATTTTTTCAATTAAAAAAATGTGCCTTGGTTAAAAAAAGGTTGAAAAGCACTACAACCACGCAAAAACTGCCAACAATAATTCATATATATCTTGTGACCAGAATATTAACCAAGTGTTACTGATTTTGTTATAAGCTATAACGCAGACGATCTACTTTTAGCGACGCATTGGTCGCAGAGAGCTAACTAGCTTATGCTGCTATATTGACATACTGAGCTGCTGCATCGCCTCTGAGTTGGTGAAAGTTAATCATAGCTTTCACTTGGATAGTAGCAGGATGTGGCCATGAACTGAGAAGTTAGTAAATTTTCACACTTAACTTATACCCTGAGACGGTGAGAAAGTCACAAAAAGAAGCTTGTTTGTGATAACTTTTTTTTAACCCTTTGTGTGGATTATGAATATATCTTCATCTAAACGGGAAAATTTAAACATCCTATCGGTTGGCACCCCAGTGAACGCAGATATTGTACAGTAAGGTATTGTTTTATTATGTTTGTGGTTTGTATATCTTTGTTAGCACTTAGCAATACTGCTACATGATGCTAAGTGTTTCACTAAAGCTGCATCTGTTTACCACGCAGCTTCTCCAACATGTTGCTCATCCTCTTTATATTCAGGCTCAAAAATATAAGTTTCTGGATCATCACTTGTACCAAAGTCGTCTTTGGTGTCTCTCACAAAGTATGCCGTGAGTAATAGATTTGTTGTTGTTGCTGAAGGGAAAAGCGAACTTTGTAATATGTCTGAAATTAATACGCTGCCGTATGGTTAATAATGGGCAAATGAAGAAAATATGACATGTTATTATGAATGTTACTACATTAAATATATACTTACAGCTTGTATATAAAACTGTAGATTCCTAATTAAGCCTTTAGCTTGACGCTCCTCTACTTTCTCCTGCTCCGCTTGCTGCGGCAACAACAAACAAACTCCAGACGCTCCTCTTCGTTTTGTATCGTTTACGGTACTTGTCACTTAATTATTCAAAAACGTAAAACAATAACGATGTGGGAACAAATGAATGGCAAAATAAAAGGAGTTTTTTACAGTAGGTGTTAGAAAAAGAAAGATTAAGAAAAAGTAAGAGTGAGTTCAAAAAACTGTGTGGCTCAATTCCCCCGCACCTGACTGCCATTACCCATAATGCACTGTGTCCAAAAAACCCGCCTACCACACAGATCCTTCCGCCATATATGCAATTTACACAGTTACGTCATCAAACTATTTAGACAAATGTAATGATTATTCTAAGCATGCAAATAAAGTAAATAGTCCCATTTTGGCTGAATAAACATAAAGCACCTTCCATAAAAATGTAAATTAACTTAAACAGCATTTAGGCTCCTACAAAAACGTTCATAGAGGTGTTTTAATGTTTTTAGCGCACTGTTATAGCAGACTAGAGGGACTCCCATTAGCTCTATTGCTAGAAGACTTTTACTAACGTTTATTTCCAATTTAGAATGTATAAAAAAAGTTATTGTCTTACATAGGGATGTGTGTAAATTCCCCTAAAAGTACAGTTCCCTTTTTAAGAACCCCTATTGCATAGCATGCAAGCAATATGGATTCCTCTGTGTCCTACAAATCTTGACAAAACAGTTAACTGGACTTACACCCAACACGTGGCATCTCCTCATTCGGCTGAGTCTCCCTCCAGAGGACCCACCGCTTCCAAGCGTCCACGCCGTATGCACTCTTAAGTTTTCGGACGTCGTCAAGTGTGGCGTTGGGGGAGGGGTCTTTTTTCTCTGGCGTCTCTGCTGCCTTGGATAACCGCTTACGACCCTAACGGACAGCGGCAGAGGGATGAAAATCTACAAAATTCCTGCTGCAGCTTTTAAACAATTATTTATTTATATTTTTTAAAGTTAGCGCACACATGTCAACTGCTAGCTACTTCTACATCCATCCTCATTGTGGAGTCATCACCAAGTAGACTGATGTCAGGCGTACATCTGACAGCACTTTCTAACTATGCGGCAGGTCCCCATCTTACAATAAGGCGACAAAAAACTTTGTCTGATTGCATTGCAGTGCTGCCATCTGATGGCTTAAACCAATATTGCTGGTCATTGCATTGCCCATGAGCAATTGTGCAATACATCGTCATATCGGTGCATAGAAGCATCATATATGTGACATTCAGACAACCCTTCCCACCCATGGTCTGATTATTTAAAAACATTAAAAAAACAAACAAAAAAAACACTAAAAGATAATATAACTGTTGTAAAAACACAACTTTTCCACTGAACTATGTGGACATTATTAAAAAATGTCTAATCGACACACATAATTCTAAGTAACACCCATTTAAATCCATTGCCAAGCATTATGGCTAAAATGCACAACACTCCACACTTAAGCTGCTTAATATTTCTGATGGATTACAAAACTATAAGGAGGTGGCCAGGGAAGTAGACAAGGTAGAAGAGGTTCACATACTCTTAATATTCAATGTTTTATCATTTATTCTTCATACTGTAGTGATGGGGGGTGTCAATTCTGTTGTTGTTCAGTCTGTTAGCTGAAGCTCGTTGTAGTTAATGCTTTAACAAACTGACGTGTCTCTGACCATTTTGTGCAAAGTGATCGTTGTTGCTGTCCTAAGAAGTGAGTCCTAAGAAACAGCGATTGTTGAAGGACTGGGAATATATACGCTGTGGCGCTGTTACGTGCATTGCTGAACTGTATACGTAGGAGTTGTTGAAAATAAAGCTACAGCATTAGGATTAGATCCTCACAAAAAAAAAAAACAGTTACTTTTTAATCAGAGCTGTATTCTGTAGCGAAAAAAGGGCTGTTGTATGTGCGTGTCTGCGTGGGGTGTCTTTTGTGTGTGTGTGTGTGTGTGTGTGTGTGTGTGTGTTGACACGCACAAGTCCACATGACAGCGTTTGGGTTGACTTTCCCCAAAAACTGGGCTTCAACGCAGCTGGTTGTACAGTATTTTTACATGTTTGGAAAATTCCATCTTCAATTTGGTATGACATTTATATTCAGACCTAAATCATTGTAATTGCCGTCCCGTGTGAATTAAAGCATCTGTTTAACTGTGACCAGTGTACACACGCACCCTCACAGTTGTGCATAAATTGGAATAATCAGAAATATATATATATATATTTTTTTATATTTTAACTACAAGTTACTGTCACTTTCTTTTACACTTTTCTGATGTAGTGATGTAGATATTGAATGTATTATATTTGATATATCTATTATAAATTAACACACAAATATGTATATTTGTGTGTATGTATATATATATATGTATATATATATACATACACACACACACAAATATATATGTACATATATCCATATATATACATATACATATGTACACATAATATACATATATACATTTATATATACAGTCGTGGTCAAAAGTTTACATACACTTGTAAAGAACATAATGTAATGGCTGTCTTGAGTTTCCAAAAAGTTCTACAACTCTTATTTTTTTGTGATGGAGTGATTGGAGCACATACTTGTTGGTCACAAAAACATTCATGAAGTTTGGTTCTTTAATGAATTTATTATGAGTCTACTGAATGGGACAAAGAAAAAGGAGGATTACCTCCAAATTCTTCAGGACAACCTAAAATCATCAGCCCGGAAGTTGGGTCTTGGGCGCAGTTGGGTGTTCCAACAGGACAATGACCCCAAATACACGTCAAAAGTGGTAAAGGAATGGCTAAATCAGGCTAGAATTAAGGTTTTAGAATGGCCTTCCCAAAGTCCTGACTTAAACGTGTGGACAATGCTGAAGAAACAAGTCCATGTCAGAAAACCAACAAATGTACCGGTAGGTGAACTGCACCAATTTTGTCAAGAGTAGAGGTCAAAAGTTCAACCAGAAGATTGTGGATGGCTACCAAAAGCGCCTTTTTGCAGTGAAACTCGCCAAGGGACATGTAACCAAATATTAACATTGCTGTATGTATACTTTTCACCCAGCAGATTTCGTCACATTTTCAGTAGACCCATAATAAATTCATAAAAGAACCAAACTTAATAAAGGTTTTTTGTGACCAACAAGTATGTGCTCCAATCACTCTATCACAAAAAAATAAGAGTTGTAGAACTTATTGGAAACTCAAGACAGCCATGCCATTATGTTATTTACAAGTGTATGTAAACTTTTGACCACGACTGTATACACACACCCACATACATATATATGTACATATATGCATATATATGTACATATATCCATATATATATGTATATATATATACACATATACACAAATGGATGGATGGATATATATACATATATACACATATACATTCACACATTTATACACACAAACGCATATATACACACACATATGTATATATATATATATACACACACACACACACACACACACACACATATGTGTATATATATATATATATATATACACCGGTATATATATATATATATATATATATATATATATATATATATATATATATATATATGTGTGTGTGTGTGTGTATATATATATATATATATTTTTTTTTTAAAATATATGTATATGTGTGTGTATATATACTGTACATACACACACACCTAACCCTGTGCTTCTCAAATATTTTCTGTTACGCCCCCCCAGCTAAAATACTATCCCCCCCACTCTCCATCGTGACTATAAATAATACAAATTGTCTATAAAATTGTTACAACTATTCCTGTGCATAACATTGTAAGCTTATTAACATTAAAGGAAACAACACACCGGTATTTCCTCGTCTCCCACCGTGGATTACAGTGAAAACAAGTGCTACCTGCGCTTCATCATATTCTGGTACGGCAAAAAAAGCATGTTCCCCCGAGGTCACACCCGATGGCATCGCATTGCACCGCGCCCCCAGGGGAGACCACCCCACTTTTTGAGAAGGACTGTTTCAACCTTATGTGGCTCTCCGAGTCAAAAAGTTTGGAGACCCCTGTTCTAGAGATTACCTTCTTTTCTCTGGATTTCCGAGCTGCTTGTCGTCGTCGCGAGCCGACGGGCAACAGGGACTGCTCACGCAGGTCACTCATCCTCTCCAGGGTTTCTAGCAGAGGAACCACAGCACACATCAGAAACGAGCCTTAAGGGATGCGGTTCCCAAGAGAAGTCGGATCACTTACCAACAGGGAAGTCAGCTTCGATGTCCATGGGAGGCGGGGGAGGGGGAGGAGCCTTAGGGCCAGCCTTCCTGGGCGGGACCCCGGTTCCAGCGGCAGGACCCGCGGCTGAGGAGGACTCATCCCAGTTGTTGAGCAGACTGGCCAAGTCGTCCGTGTCCATGTCGTCACTGAAGGTGCTCATGGCGTCTGTCAAGACATGTCATGCAAACATCATTCAAGCAACAATAGGGAGGACACAATCTGATCCATGAGGCAATTTCACTTTTCCTGATAAGGTACACAATTAAGTCGACACCCCTCAAATCGACATTAACAGTAAGTGAAACTAATCATTGCCTGCACATTCACTTGTAACGTTCACCAGAGACTTATAGATAGGCCTTCATTAGGAATGGGTACCGAAACCCAGTTCCATAATAGGACCAGTGCCAACGGTAACCAGACGGAACCAGTAGTAGCTATCGGTGCAAAATGAATGCTGACTTGCAACGAGTGTTTGGCGGTGAAATTGTACAATTAATGTCTCTGTGTAGCTTTCCATACAGAGTCTGGTGCTCGTTTTAACTTTATTGCAAAGTGCCAACAGCAGCCCTCAGAAAGAAGGCTCTGAAAAACCACGACCATTTAAAAGTGAAAAAGACGGACATGGAGCTGGTACACAGTAGCAATACATCGATGATATAACATTACCAGAAATTATATGCATATTTAAGGGCAGCAAACAAGTAGAAACAAGGTAAATATCTAATTACGTAGCTAACGCCATTTTATATGTTTGACTTGTATACGATTTTTTTTTTAATCAAACACATGTGAGGACATGTTGGCATCTAAAATTTGTATGTTAATTCTTACAAGTTGTTTGTTCTAAAATCAAATTCTACTCCACCAATTAATACCTTTTTAAATGTGTATGTGTTAAATTGTTATTTACACATCATACTTTATCAGTCTTTTTGTTTAATTTGGATCTTGGACTTTCTCTCTGGCACTCATCGAGGGTGGACGCGCCCCTTCCCTCTCCCTTATCTCTCCTGCTTGCTTCTTTGTCTTGGCTTAACTTTCTTGTTGCCTCTTTTTGCACTGCTCTCCAAATCGAATCATTGGAACTATTTAACTGGCCTCAACATAATTGACAAGATCTTGGTTTTGGGCGAACCTGCTGTCGTGACGAAGCGGTTGTTGCTGGACACGCGACGGACTCTTGGGAGAAGAAGGAGTGCCGCGTGCCTGGCGACCCTTTTCTGTCGAGGACGTGAAGATATCTACCTATTCGGAATTATGACAACAGGACATCTGCTGATTGGTTTGTCCACAAATTGGAAGTTGCTGGCAGTCTTCAAAGTACCCCAAAGCTGCCACGAATGATTGGAGGATGCGAGAAGAACTGTGGACACTCTTGTGATTTGGATAATTGGACTGTCTGCCTGGCAGGATTTTTGAGAAACAATCATAGACAATTTAGAGTGAAAAGCTAATTTTCATTTTCACTCGCATACAAAACATTGTAACTTGGATTGTTTCCCTGGCTTCGAGACTCTCCCGAAGGACAGTGTGGCGAAGACACAACAAACTCCCTTCTTGTCTCTCATGGACACACACACCTGTTGTTGTTGACTTTAGACTTATCGGCTGCACAAGAATCAATGCCGCGGTACAGAGACACACTGTAGGCTTACATACAAACAACATGCATCCACAAAAATATAAGCCACACATACATCCCCCAAACCTCCAACCCAATGCCCTCAACGCAAATCCCATAGGGGTGATGGAAGGATGGTCAGCGCCGAGAGCTGCGGCCTACCACCATTACCCCGCCCCTTCCCTCTGTTGCTAGATATCTCGAGATGTATGTTGTAATATGTATATGTGCTTTGCTATGGAGGTTTTTTCCCACTCCAGACTGGGCCCCCTTAGGAGACCAGTCTAGATTGTAGTTTTTTACTCATCCTTCCCCAGTGTTTTACCTTTTCCCCATCTTTTACGGGGCGCCTTGTGGCGACCCTTCAGCGTTCCTGTTCTGTAACCCTGTACACTGTTTGTTTGTCTAATCTTGAACGGGTTTGTGCTGAAAACAAAGCTTCGTTGTACTTGTGCAATGACAATAAAGACCTATCCTATCTTTACTTTTTTTTTTTTTTTTAAAGTAATGTATAGATATGCTCCCATGGTAAAAGTGATTGTTACGTGACTTGATAAGAAACAAACAATTAACCATTATTAGAAAAATCATTGTTTATTTCAACTATTTTCCCTTAAAGTACCAGTAGAATGGAAAAATAAGTTGCCTCTATATTGAAGCTATTATCGTATATATTTGATTTTACAAACAATAGATATGGGATGGTATAGCTCGGTTGGTAGAGTGGCTGTGCCAGCAACTTGAGGGTTGCAGGTTCGATCCCCGCTTCCGCCATCCTAGTCACTGCCGTTGTGTCCTTGGGCAAGACACTTTACCCACCTGCTCCCAGTGCCACCCACACTGGTTTAAATGTAACTTAGATATTGGGTTTCACTATGTAAAGCGCTTTGAGTCACTTGAGAAAAAGCGCTATATAAATGTAATTCACTTCACTTCACTTCACATCAAAATAGTAATGAGTCATTTTGAGAGATAATGAGCTAGCCAGTCACGTGATCGCGTGACGTAGAAATCTAGGAAACACGGATCCCTTCCCCATCAACAACCAACGACGACTACTTTGGGACAAATGATGATCCAGACTAGGGCTGGGCGATATGGCCTTTTTTTAATATCACAATATTTTAAGGCCATATCGCGATACACGACATATATCTCGATATTTTGCCTTAGCCTTGAATGAACACTTGATGCATATAATCACAGCAGTATGATGATTCTATGTGTCTACATTAAAACATTCTTCTTCATACTGCATTAACATATGCTACTTTTAAACTTTCATGCAGAGAAGGAAATCACAACAAAGAAAAATCAAAATTTTTTTCCATACGGTGTTGATCTGGAAATGTTTGCCTCGGCATTTTGATGGTGTGGGCGTGTGGCACCGAATGGAGATGTTGACGTGCGGAGTAAGCACTGTTCATTCTCTAGCAGGTGACTTTTCAAATGATGCTACATATTAGCAATAATGCTACTTTTTATAGCAACGCTTTCGCCCCACTCTTGACATATTACGATTGTCTGTTCGACATATTCCCACATGAAGCCAAACCATCGCCAGACGATGGACCCCCTGCTGTTTTTTGGGGGAATTAATTATTCCTTCATTTGTTACCAGATTCGCACCTTCTTTCGCTCGTATTACCGCTAGCATCACAGCTAACGTTAGCCATGCTGCTACCTCTCTCCTCCGCGAGGGCGTATACGAATGTGACGTATGATGTGACAGTATGTGACGTGTGTAGAAGCTGCGCTTGCTGTCTGTGAGGAGACACAGGAAAGAGCGAGGAGAGCCTGTAGTGTAATGCCCGCAGCTAAAAGCAACTGCGTGAGAACGCATACTCGAATATCACGATATACCGGTAGTCATTTTCTATATCGCACAGAGACAAACCCGCGATATATCGCGCATATCAATATATCGCCCAGCCCTAATCCAGACCTTTATATTTTTTAGCCTGAATATAAAGAGGGTAAGCTACAGGTTTTAGAAGCTGTGTGCTGAACAAATGCAGTTTTAGTGAAACACTAAGCATGATGTAGCAGTATTGCTAAGTGCTGAACAAGAAACACAAACTACAAACATAACAAAACGATAGCTTACTGCACAACAGTCGCGTCGCCAGACAGATTTCACTGGGGGCACATGGCCCAGTATTGGTCTGCAGTGCCCCAGTAAAAATTACACAAATAAAAAATAAAAAAACTCAGAGTTTTAGGTCTACATAGCATAGACTACAGTGCAAATACTACATAGGATGGTAATTGATTGCTACTGTATTCACTAAACATAAACAATGCGCACATGGCTAATTAATATGGTAATTTATTCTAGTGTAGCGACTTCAGCTGACTTCCTTGTCAACTGAAGTCGAGAGAGAGGCTGGCGATGAGAATCACTGCGTGAGGTAGGTAACGTTAGCCGACAACTTGTTAATTACCGGTATATTATTTTGATTTTGATTTGACCCGAACTGTAACTCATAGATGGATATCAGAAAGCTATTCGCCCACAGCGAAGAATGAGACAGGTAAGTGAGTGTAGTCTTGTCTTAACTTAATGCTAAGTTAACTAACCTTTTCCCTGTATCAAGACAACCATATTAATTTGCTGTACGAGCTGTCGGGGGAATTTCCAGTGAGCATGAAACATAATGAAACTTTTTTTTTTCCTATCATCAAGCCGTGAGCCAAGTTTTTAAATCATTCAAGTTTATTTCACACAAAAATAGCATAGTAGACTTGTCTTGTTAATCGGTTTGTAAAATAATCTTGTCTTGTCACCAGAAAAATGGCTACAGCTAAAGCATCTGATTTTGTTGCCAGAAAAAAATAGTAACATTTCTGTATTTGTCACCAGTAAGATGGCTAAAAATATCGGGTTTTGTTGCTCCAATGAGATTTTTTTGAATATATTTCCATGTCTATTTTGACAAAATGGAACAACAGAGTGCTGGAAGAGGTGAGTGAGCGATTGAAATGAAAGAACCCAGAGATGTAGGGGTGCTTTATTTTATTGTTTTAACTTTGGTAAATGTTCAATTTGCATAGGTTTACTGAAACAAAGATTTTAAAAAAGATTCACTGCTCTTCCTTTTTGCTTTTATCAGTAATCGTTTATAGGTGTAGAGTAATAACATACTTGCCAACCCTCTCGATTTTCCCGGGAGACTCACGAATTTCAGGGCCCCTCCCGAAAATCTCCCGGGGCAACCATTCTCCCAATTTCCACCTGGACAACAATATTGGGGGCGTGCCTTAAAGGCACTGCCTTTAACGTCCTCTACAACCTGTCGTCACGTCCGCTTTTCCTCCATACAAACAGCGTGCCGGCACAGTCTCATAATATATGCGGCTTTTACACACACATAAGTGAATGGAAGGCATACTTGATCAACAGCCATACAGGTCACACTGAGGGTGGCCGTATAAACAACTTTAACACTGTTACAAATATGCGCCACACTGTGAACCCACACCAAACAAGAATGACAAACACATTTCGGAAGAACATCCGCACTGTAACACAACATAAACACAACAGAACAAATATCCAGAACCCCTTGCAGCACTAACTCTTCCGGGACGCTACAACATACACCCCCCCACTACCACCAAACCCAACCCCGCCCCCATCTCCCGAATTCGGAGGTCTCAAGGTTGGCAAGTATGAGAGTAAAGTACACAAGTAGGCCAAATGCATTACCGCAGTACATTTCAGGTGGTTAATCAAAGATCTAGACAACAACATAGTCTGATATGATTGAATATTTTGAAGAACTATTTATGTTTTTTTATGATAAATAAGTGCTGAATATGTCTTTTTTCTCACGCATTTTGCACGCTCTCATGAATTCTTTGTGCCCCAGTACAGTATTAGGTCTAGTGACGCCCCTGCAGTTCACAATGTCTACTCTTACGACGATGACAACTGATAGGACGTCTATATCTTCCCATTTAGATGAAGAATTAATCATAATCCACACTAGGGCTGAAACGACGCGTCGACGTAGTCGACGTCACCGGTTACGTAAATACGTCGACGCCGTTTTTATGCGTCGACGCGTCGCATATTTACGTCACACTACCGTCATGGCGGAGCGCAAAGCAGACGATGCGAGCGGTGCGAGCGAGGGGAAAAAAGCACGCCAAAAGTCGTCAAAAGTGTGGGAGTATTTCAATAAACGGCCTAAGAAGAAACGCTACTTTTACTCCGCTACTTTTATCTACATTCAGCTCGCTACTAATTTTTATCGATCTGTTAATGCACGCTTTGTTTGTTTTGGTCTGTCAGACAGACCTCCATAGTGCCTGCGTTTCAACAAATACAGTCACTGGTGACGTTCACTCCGTTCCACCAATCAGATGAAGTCACTGGTGACGTTGGACCAATCAAACAGAGCCAGGGGTCACATGACCTGACTTAAACAAGTTGAAAAACGTATTCGGGTGTTACCATTTAGTGGTCAATTGTACGGAATATGTACTGTACTGTGCAATCTACTAATAAAAGTTCCAATCAATCAATCAAAAGTGTGAAGGAAAAAAGACCCTTTTTTATTTCAACCGTACATCCCGTCAAAAGCCTAAAGACTGACTGCACAGTTCCTGTCTTCACAATAAAAGTGCCGCTCCATCGCGCCTGCGCTTTCAAAATAAGAGTCTCCGAAAGCCAGCGCAAACAAACTAGCAAGCTACGGAGTTTGCCACCAATGTATTTCTTGTAAAGTGTATAAAAACGAATATGGAAGCTGGACAAATAAGATGCCAAAAACCAACCACTTTCATGTGATATTAGACAGAAAGGAGGAACTTTTTTTCTCCTCCATTTGAAAACGTGGACGTTATCAGCACTACTGTCTGATTACAATCAATGCAAGTCATCAGAATCAGGTAATACACCAACTTATATTCTTGCCTTCATGAAAGAAAGGAATCTATATGTGTTAAACATGCATGTATATTCATTAAAACACCTTTAACATGTAAACAAAAACGGCAAAAAAAAAAATATATAAATTATATACGGTACTGTATATATCAATGTATGTATATATATATATATATATATATATATATATATATATATATGTGTGTGTGTGTATATATATATATATATATATATATATATATGTGTGTGTATATATATATATATATATGTGTGTGTGTGTATATATATATATATATATATATATATATATATATATATATATATATATATATATATATATATATATGTGTGTATATATATGTGTGTGTGTGTATATATATATATATATATATATATATATGATATGTGTGTGTATGTTACTCATCAGTTACTCAGTACTTGAGTAGTTTTTTCACAACATACTTTTTACTTTTACTCAAGTAAATATTTGGGTGACTACTCCTTACTTTTACTTGAGTAATACATCTCTAAAGTAACAGTACTCTTACTTGAGTACAATTTCTGGCTACTCTACCCACCTCTGCTAATAATGTTGTTGTATGCACACTGTGTCGAGCGGAAATGGCCTATCATAGCAGCACAACGGCTATGAACGAACATTTGAAAAGAAAACACCCGACAGCGTTCTTGACATCACCATCAACTAGTCAATCGTCCGCGTGAGTATACGTTGTCATCATTACACAAAAACATGAATGTGTCAATTGTATCTGCGTTGTAAATTCATAAACTAAAGCACCGTTTCGCTCTGAGAGGCGCGTTTGGCCTGCCTGTTCAGTGTTTACAAAGACGCGTTCCTCTTTAACGCTAACGTTAATTACTTGTGCAAATACCTTTTACAACATTAACAGTTACATATACTATGTACAAACGAACAATTAACTTTCACTTTAATCATACTATCATTGTTGTGTTATTAAGCAAAATAAGCAATACTTTTACTTTTGTTGAAATGTTTACACTGTTACAGAATATTTCGTTTTGCACTTTTTTGTATTGGATGTTTATCTTTATTTTTGCACATTTTAGCAAATAAGCAATACTTTTACTTTTGTTGAAATGTTTACACTGTTGTTAAAGAATATTTCCGTTTTGCACTTTTTTGTATTGGATGTTTATCTTTATTTTTGCACATTTTAAAGCAAAATAAGCAATACTTTTACTTTTGAAATGCTTATACTATTGCAGAATATTAAGATTTGCACTGGATGTTTACTTTTATATTTGCACATTAAAAAGCAAATAAGCTACTTTTAATTTTGTTAAATGTTAAAAGTTTTAAATGTTTACATTGTTACAGAATATTTTGTTATGTTGTTGTCAATGTTGACTGAGTGGCCATCCTTTTTTTTTTTGTAAATAAAAGTCATGCCTTTTGAAAAAACTGGCCTACATTTATTTTTTCATCTTCATTTTAAATAAAAAAAATAATCGGTAAAAGGAAAAATAATCTATAGATTAATCGAAAAATTATCTATAGATTAACCGATTAATCGAAAAAATAATCCATAGATTAATCGATAGAAAAACAATCGTTAGCTGCAGCCTTAATCCACACAAAAGGTTAAAAGGAAAAAATGCTGCCTGCAGACGCCTGTCTTTCGGTTGTCATGTCTTTGTCTCCATTTTGGGTATAAAATTGAATGTCACAGATGAACAATTTCTAGATTCATGGCTAAATCCTCCTGTTATCCAAATTAGAGGCATGATTTATAATGTAGAATAATTTTGACGAGCCGAGACGCGATTATGCGGGAGCAGCAGGACATCGGTCAGCTCACAATAATATCACCTCTTGAGGAACTCTGAAGAAACGTTTATCCTTTTCGCGATTTGAACGATTCTTACAGCTGAATACAGAAGCGTAGGGCGAAATGGCACCTAGTACCCATTGAAAACAGAGATAGCTTGATCACCACGTGTATTTAATGAGCGGGACGTCAGTAACATCCAAGCAATACAATAACAATTTCTGCACCAATGCTCAGAACGTCTCCTACCTCCAGCACGACCACTTTCCTCTTTGTCCAGCTCCGTCTCGTCTGCGCTGGCGTTTCCGGTCTGCTCGCCCACCATTTCGGCCATGAGAATGAGCTCTGCTTCAAACGGGTCCTCCGGGAACTTTTCCTTGATCTTTTTGATGGTCTCCACGATGCGGTCGGCGTTGGTCATGTTCACAGGGAGGAACATGGGCACGGGCAGCTGTAGAAGGGACACGTTCATTAGCCCCATGCTAACATGTCAAGCCTTATGTCAACTGTCCCCAAAAGTGGTGTTTACATACCGGCAGCGGCACGCCGACAGCCTTGGGGGTGACCTGGCTGTACATGCTCATAGGTACAGGGATGTAGACTGGCACAGGTACGGGCACGACCATAATTTTGGGCATGGACGTTTCATCTTCAAGGAGAGGGAAAATGCATCATATGAGGCATTCTTTATTATATCTTTGGATTGGAAAACGATTTAGAAAAAACAAAGAAAACTAGAAATAGAAGATGGCTTTCGCTTTAGGATTCTTTTTCTCCCACTTCCAAGGAGGACTAAAGGACTGTAGCTGTCAACTACTGTAGGGATGTAAACATATGCTAATTTCATATCAGTTATCGTGACCAAAACTATCAAGGATATCAATATGCTCAAAAAGTACTTATAAACACTGAAATATTTTGACCAAGTTTTTTTTAAGACCTAAAATAAATAGACACTTTTGGAAAAGACACTATTTCACATGTTTTGTCATTTTTATGCTTCACTGATACTGTTTTAGTCTTAGTATTTTATCTGTTCTAATAGCGTAGCTTTTATTGTTTAAAATATTGCTTTGTACAGTAGTACTTTAAAAATGTAATGAAATGAAAAGTGTGTAGCAAATAAAGTCTATTATTATTTCTGGCGGGCGTTGTATCATCCTACTCCGTTCAGTGGTCCTTAAACGCAACGTAAAAACACCTCCGTCTCGTATTCCTCCGAGCATAGAGCGATCACTTTGTACTAAGAGAGCACATGTTCAAGGTTCAATTTGCACAATTAAATAGTTGTTTAGACAGCAATGTAAGTTCTTTTGTCAGCATTTAAATTAGCGAGCTGGTGCCAGTCAGTCCGGCGTGACTTAATTCTAAGTGCAGTAATCAGTCATGTTTTTTTGAAAATGTTCATTGAAAACTGTAAAACGAACCGTCGGGAGTTTTACCGTTTACCGTTATCATTAAAACCATACATCCTTACATCCCTAATACATGGTTAGTGTCTGTTTAAGTAATTATATTTTCTTTTCATGAATGGAAATTGAAAAATAAAAAACTGGTTTATTTGATTTTCATTTTAAAATCTTTTTTGGTGTCAAAGAGTGACAACTACACCTATAAATGGTTTATTTGCATTCTATATTTTATTTAACAAAAAATGTAAATCCCTACTTAATAAAAACGAAAGAAAAAAAATACTAAAACAGATGTTTTTTTCATATTCCGAAGTAGCTACTTAAAAACAAGATCGCAGAATGTCCGGTAAAAAAAATACTGTACTATAATGTTCGTGCGTGATCAAGACCAGTTTTCACCTCCACTTTTGTGTTATGTACATAGTATTTCTCTAGATGAAGTGAATTGTGAAGTGAATTATATTTACATAGCACTTTTCTCTAGTCACTAAAAGCGCTTTACATAGTGAAACCCATTATCTAAGTTACATTTAAACCAGTGTGGGTAGCACTGGGAGCAGGTGGGTGAAGTGTCTTGCCCAAGGACACAAGGATGGCAGAAGCAGAGATCGAACCCAGAACCCTCAAGTTGCTGACACGGCCGCTCTACCAACCGAGCCACGCCGCCCAACGGCAATGTCAGTGTAGGCCTGCGAAGACATTTTAGCCAAAGTCACAAGCACACAGGTACCGTACATTAATCATTTTCACCGCTCTTACTTTGAAAATAAAAATTCCCAGTGTCAGAATATGCAAAAACATATGTTTTTTTTGTTTCTGTTAGTAGGGATTTAAATGTTTGCTTTTTAGACGTGGTTATTGCTTTTTGGGTCTGTAAAAGAAGAAAGCATTGTTTTTCAATTGTCCATCCATCCATTTTCTACCGCTTATTCCCTTCGGGGTCGCTGGAGCCTATCTCAGCTACAATCGGGTGGAAGGCGGGGTACACCCTGGACAAGTCGCCACCTCATCGCAGGGCCAACACAGATAGACAACATTCACACTCACATTCACACACTAGGGCCAATTTAGTGTTGCCAATCAACCTATCCCCAGGTGCATGTCTTTGGAGGTGGGAGGAAGTCGGAGTACCCAGAGGGAACCCACGCAGTCACAGGGAGAACATGCAAACTCCACACAGAAAGATCCTGAGCCGGGGATTGAACCCTGGACTACTCAGGACCTTCGTATTGTGAGGAACTAAAAGAGAAAATACTGTTGTTTTTCAATTCCTATTCATGATAAGAAAATTAAACAACCAAAACAAACTGACTGTGGATGTGCATCAATAAATCTGATGTGCGTGTATTTGTGACCACTAGGAGTGTAACGATATACGTTATTAATGATAATAACCGCGGTAAAACTCCCGACGGTTAGTGTTACCGTTTTAAATTACATTAATGGAAAAACCGTGATTGATAACTGCACTTTGATAAACTAACAGACTGACGGGCGCCAGCTTGCTAGTTTAAATGCTAACATGAAAACAATAGACGTTAACATCTTTCCCCATTAGGGAAAGGACATAACCAAATCTTAAAATACATAAACACAATACTGTCTGAGCAACTGAGATATTCAATTATTTACATTGAACCTACAACCTGTGCTCTCTTACAGCAGAGTGATCGTTCTATACCGAAAGGAATACGACACAGAGGTGTTTTTAAAAAGCGTTCAAGGACTGCTTAACAGAGTAGGACGCCACAACACCTGCTAGAAATAATAAATCATAATAACAGGGCTCGAACAACTTGTCAGATTTTTGTCATTACATGATGCCTTTATCTCTATTTTTACATTTTTATAGAGGGATGTATTTTTTTAATAGATTTTTGTCATTACATGATGCCTTTATCTCTATTTTTACATTTTTATAGAGGGAAGTATTTTTTTTAAATGATTTATTTATGTTTTTAAGTTATGCGCATTTATATGTACATGTAGATGCTGTATCACGACAGATCCATTAAGAGTTTGAGCAGAAATATGTCATATAGGAAGTAACTATACACAATAAAACATTAACAAAATGATGTGTCACATTAATGGTTTTTGAAGTAATACCTTTGTGACATGAAAAAAAACCCACAAGAAATGTAAAAAAAACATGGCGTTTACTTTTTGATATGAATATAAAACTCAAAGCAGTTTGGCTAATGAAGATGAAGTCTAATAAACAAGCTTTGTCCTTCAACAACGCCTCCTTGTAGTTCAGTGCAAGTTTGGCCAACAAAAATAAAGAGGAGTGACACCTCTCACATCGAATACACAATCTTCACAGCCAGCGTTCAATTCGATGAGATGACAAATCATTTTAGCTAGTATTGATGTTATTTGAACACTGATACAGTTTGCAGTTAAATAGAGGAGGAGTGAACATCCTAGTAAACAAACTAAAGACTTTATGAACAAATTGTGACAACGCTCACGACACATCGCCTGCTGCATGTTTCCTCACCTCATTAACTCTCAGTCACAGCAGCTGATGGACGCTATATTGAGAAAATGAAAGCAACATCAAATAGTTTTCTCCTTCGCTGTATACTTTTAGTGTGGGGCGAAATGCGTCTGTCTCCAATATTGTCCACACCTGTCTCCATCTAAACACAGCAGTGCGCTCTTAAACGCACGCCGGGAAGCAAGGGGAAAATGACGTTAAACGAAGCGCTTGGCTCCGTTTACTGCGAAGGGAAATCTCTGGAGCAATGTCCGCCATGATTATCAAGTCAAACGACACTAGTGCGCATGCGCCTGACTTCGTGTTGCCTAAAATGCATTAATAAATTAAGTTTTTTCAGTAATTGAAAAATTAGACGGTTCTATTAACCGCCGGGAATTTTATCGCAAATGATCATTATACCATTTATTGTTACATCCCTCGTTCATTAACAAGTAAAAAGTCAAGGGCGGTCATAGCATGTTTTTGCTGTCTATGTTGGTCAATTTTTTAGGGCTTACGGCAAGTCACAAGGGCGGTCGCGGCGTTTGCCGCGGTTAAATTCGAGCCCTGTAATAATAGATTTGATTTGTTACGCACTTTTCATTTAAATAAATCTTAAAGTGCTACAATATAAAACACATACAATTAAAGCTCAGCCATTAAAACTAAGACTAAAACACTATCAGTGAGTCATAAAGAAACACAAAACACGAAAAATAGTGGCTATTATAAAAGTGACTATTTTAGTTATAAAAAAAATAACTTGGTAAAATATTTTCAGTGTGTCAATAAGTACTTTTTGAGCACATTCAACAATGCAGCGATAACACTGAGAAGTGTAATCATTTTGGTCACAATAACTGTGATATGAAAATGTTTATGTCCTTCCATCCCTAGTTACCACAAATGAACCAACAAATCGCCACGTTGGACCTCGCTCGTACCCGTCTGTGCTTCAACGTTGGCGGTCTGCACCTTACAGGAGACGCCCTTGTTGTGAACCAACGGCTTGCACAGCAGCGCTTTATTCTTCTGCGTTCTGGAGGTGGGAGTATACTGCGGCTTCTCCGGCTTCTCCAAGTCGACTTCGATGCTGATCTGGAGAGATTGCATCAGCAAACGCACGAATCAGAAGCATCCTTATCGAGTCATTCACCGCCCACTTGCATGCAATTCTGTTTGTTTGTGGATACAAAACGCTACAGGGCTGCTCACCGGTTCAGAATCTATGGTCAGTGAGTCGGCACCTGCAAAGAGACAAAGCATTGTAGCTTAAAAGTGACTATACACACTTTTTTTTAGGCTTGTGGCTTGCAGGTTTACAATCAGCGTAGCTATTAAACTACGTGGTTGATCTCCACTTCAATGTGGTCCAAGGAGGGAAACAGCTAGAACTACAAGCATTAATTTGACATCTTCTTCTTTGCAATGCTCATTACTGCCGCCCGCAGGACTGAAGGGATAGTTCAAGCATTGCACTCGCCGCTCAGCTACACAAATACTAATAATCAACAGCTATGCAGCTTTGGTGGAGCGCTTGTCTTGTCGTTTGTGTGTATGTGTTCTCTACTTGGCTGCGAAGGCCTCTTGGGAGTGCTGGGACTCGCCAGCTCAGACGCCAGCGAAACAACATTTGCGATGACGGGCGCGGCCTCCTGAGAGTCTGCAACGACAGCAGCCAGGAGTGGACGCGAGCCGTCACACGTCAGCGGTTAGGGTGTTTTATCCAATGAGAAGCGGCAAGGCCAGAAGGCGACGCCCACCTGGCGAGAAGACGGTGCCCTGCGTTTTGACGTGGAGGTTGCAGAACTGGTACAAACACGGCAGGTCGCAGAAGTTCATGACGTCTCCCAGCATGAAGATGCTTTGCTTCAGTTTGCCTTTGCGGCCACACGAGGTGCACTTTGCAACCTAGCGGACAGCAGGGGGGGGAGGAATGCGTGAACGGCCTTCAAGCACCGGAAACAGTTCAGGGCGAGCGCGAGACTTACGTGGCAGAAGAGCATGGTGTATTTGGTCCTGCAGTCCTCCGAGCAGAACTGCTCCGTGGAGCCACCATATAGCGCCGTCACCAGCTTCTTGGAGACGCAGCGGCAGTAGCAGCACGACTTGCAGTGCTTGCCCCAGCTTTTTTCCAGCTCGTTTTCGTAGAGCAGCTTGCAGCCTGTGAAGAGAGGAGACAACCGACTGTTCCAACCCGAAGCAATCAAGTTTCTGGGCGTGGTTTTGGGGCACACCGTCTTACCGCCGCCGCAGAAGTAGATGTCCTTGGAGTTGATTCTTTTGACCTCTTGGCAGATCTTGTCCCTCTTGCAGTATTCACACCGGCTGGTGATATTATTGGCGATCTTGAACTGCTCGGCGCAGCTCATGTCGCAGGCAAACAACAGCTTGTTCTACATGCAGTTAAGGATGACATTTTATTGACATTCTGTGTCACATAAAAGGTCTCTGCAGGTTTCAACAAGTCAAATTGTGCATTTGAACAATCGTGTGTGGTATATGTAGATGTGTGTGTGTGTGTGTGTGTGTGTGTGTGTGTGTATATATATATACAAACCCCGTTTCCATATGAGTTGGGAAATTGTGTTAGATGTAAATATAAACGGAATACAATGATTTGCAAATCCTTTTCAACCGATATTCAATTGAATGCACTACAAAGACAAGATATTTGATGTTCAAACTCATAAACTTTTTTTTTTTTTTGCAAATAATAATTAACTTAGAATTTCATGGCTGCAACACGTGCCAAAGTAGTTGGGAAAGGGCATGTTCACCACTGTGTTACATCACCTTTTCTTTTAACAACACTCAATAAACGATTGGGAACTGAGGAAACTAATTGTTGAAGCTTTGAAAGTGGAATTCTTTCCCATTCTTGTTTTATGTAGAGCTTCAGTCGTTCAAACGTCCGCTGTCGTATTTTACGCTTCATAATGCGCCACACATTTTCGATGGGAGACAGGTCTGGACTGCAGGCGGGCCAGGAAAGTACCCGCACTCTTTTTTTTACGAAGCCACGCTGTTGTAACACGTGCTGAATGTGGCTTGGCATTGTCTTGCTGAAATAAGCAGGGGCGACCATGATAAAGACGGCGCTTAGATGGCAGCATATGTTGTTCCAAAACCTGTATCATACCTGCCAACTTTTGAAATCAGAAAAACCTAGTAGCCAGGGTCCACGGGCCGCAGGCCCCGGTAGGTCCAGGACAAAGTCCTGGTGGGGGGTTCAGTTCGCCCCCCCGACGCAAAATGATTGATTGCATTCAGACAGGTTAAAATGTTGCTAAAACCATCACTTTTCTATCAGTCACAGTGACTTTTCAAAACAAAAATATTACAGCAAAAATCATATGGGTTGATTGACATGTTTATTCTGTAAGCTAACTTCAATAGTTTGAAATTATTTTGACAGTTAATGCCAGTTATCCTGTCAACCTTTCACAAGACTTCAATTTGTTAATTGAAAGTATAAACAGAATAAACACTTTTTACAGTAAACAAATGGTAAAACAGTACTAAACAATTCCATTAAAAAAAAAATTCATGTCATTATTAACTTTCTGTCCAAGCTTGTATAATCTACTGCCTTGTTCAATTGTAAAAAATATTCTGTGCCTAAAATTCACATTTGTATCACAATTATCATACTGTAAACATGGTAAGCTAACTTCATTAAAATTAATAGTCCTGTCAATAGCATGGAATTACAATTCAAATGTAGTTTTTTTGTAAGCCTTTCAAAAGAATACAAAATATGAAAAATGAATGAAAATTAATTTAAGCCATCAGACACTTGAAAAGTGGCACATCACATCTCTAATGTAATCATTTTAACTTTTCAACAGAAATAGCACTGCAAAAATATTAAGGACATACTTCTGTATTTTGGTAGTTATGCTGTCAACATTTAACAAGATTTCTTCAACTTGGACTTGAAAGCATAAATAGTATAAACACTTTTAACAGTATAACAGTACTAAACAATTCCAATAGATAACATTGGTGTCATTACCTTTTTGTGGCTAAAATCCAAATTTAGCAACGGCATTAGACTTGTGTTTTTTTGTCCCAACGTGGTCTTTTACATCGCTAATTCCTCCGTGTCCGATCGAAAAATCTTGTCTGCACAAGGTGCAATTCGCGTAGTTTTCACCCTTTTTGGAACGGATAATTATTCCCGGATAGGCTTTTGAATATTCTTCACGGAATGACTGCAGTTTTCTTTTTGGTTTAAGACTCGTTTGCGATTTTTCTCCGGCTGATTCCATGATCGTTCACTCGTTTGGAAACAATGGGCAACAGGTGCCTCGTGCTTGGCAGCGTTGCTATAAATAGCCTCGCGCATGGCATTCGGAATGGCTCGATAGGAAGTTACGGGAAGCAGTGTCGATTGTCATTGTTGTTACGCGATTTCGTGAATAAAACTTAAAAAAATAAAATAAAAAATTAATTAATGAAAAACCGTATTTTTTATCACTGCAACCGTATCCCAGAATAGGTTGATGAAAACCGTACTAATTACGGGAAAACCGGAGTAGTTGGCAGGTATGCTGTATGTACCTTTCAGCATTAATGGTGCCTTCATAGATGTGTAAGTTACCCATGCCTTGGGCACTAATGCACCCCCATACCGTCACAGATGCTGGCTTTCGAACTTTGCGTCGATAACAGTCTGGATGGTTCGCTTCCCCTTTGGTTCGGATGACACGATGTTGAATATTTCCAAAAACAATTTGAAATGTGGACTCGTCAGACCACAGAACACTTTTCCACTTTGCATGAGTCCATCTTAGATGATCTCGGGCCCAGAGAAGCCGGCGGCGTTTCTGGGTGTTGTTGATAAATGGCTTTCGCTTTGCATAGTAGAGGGGGGGGGGGTTACCCACATATGCGGTCCTCTCCAAGGTTTCTCATAGTCATTCACATCGACGTCCCACTGGGGTGAGTTTTTCCTTGCCCTTATGTGGGCTTTGTACCGAGGATGTCGTTGTGGCTTGTGCAGCCCTTTGAGACACTTGTGATTTAGGGCTATATAAATAAACATTGATTGATTGATTGATTTAACTTGCACTTACAGATGTCGCGACAAACTGTATTTAGTGACAGTGGTTTTTTGAAGTGTTCCTGAGCCCATGTGGTGATATCCTTTAGAGATTGATGTCGGTTTTTGATACAGTGCCGTCTGAGGGATCGAAGGTCACGGTCATTCAATGTTGGTTTCCGGCCATGCCGCTTACGTGGAGTGATTTCTCCAGATTCTCTGAACCTTTTGATGATATCATGGACCGTAGATGTTGAAATCCCTAAATTTCTTGCAATTGCACTTTGAGAAACATTGTTCTTAAACTGTTTGACTATTTGCTCACGCAGTTGTAGACAAAGGGGTGTACCTCGCCCCATCCTTTCTTGTGAAAGACTGAGCATTTTTTGGGAAGCTGTTTTTATACCCAATCATGGCACCCACCTGTTCCCAATTAGCCTGCACACCTGTGGGATGTTCCAAATAAGTGTTTGATGAGGATTCCTCAACTTTATCAGTATTTATTGCCACCTTTCCCAACTTCTTTGTCACGTGTTGCTGGCATCAAATTCTAAAGTTAATGATTATTTGCAAAAAAAAAATGTTCATCAGTTTGAACATCAAATATGTTGTCTTTGTAGCATATTCAACTGAATATGGGTTGAAAATGATTTGCAAATCATTGTATTCCGTTTATATTTACATCCAACACAATTTCCCAACTCATATGGAAACGGGGTTTGTATATATATATTAGGGGTGTAATGGTACACAAAAATTTCGGTTCGGTACGTACCGGTACCTCGGTTTAGAGGTCACGGTTCGGTTCATTTTCGGTACAGTAAGAAAACAACAAAATATACATTTTTGGGTTATTTATTTACCAAATTTGCAAAATCTTCCACAAAAAGTATTTTCGTAGTGGAATATTTGATGTGAAGTAATCGGAACCTTGGATAGGTCAATAATTCATAATAACATTGATTTTGATTCAATATTATGTTTTGAGCAATGACAGTTTGAAAGAAAAAAAAAACAACTTTGTTTTATTAGTCAACATTGCAACTTTTTGTAAATTACATGTAACCTTTAATATTTCACTTTAGTTATGTTTTTGTTTATTTTAATAGTATTTTTAGAATGTGCTGTGGGCCTTTAAAACATTAGCTGTGGGCCGCAAATGGCCTCCGGGGCACACTTTTGACACCCCTGCTATAGATAATAAGAAATTAAATCTGATAAATCTATGGATAAAAAGCAGAGCCTGGCGACGCATGCGCGTTTATCATAACTCTCTCGCTCTCTCTGTCTCTGGCCCTCCCTCACGAATGCTGCTGCGCGCACAATTTGTTTGGTTTTCAACCCCTTCTTAACCCTGAATGTACATTGAAAATACACGCAACCCTAACTCAAAATGCCGGACATTTGAGGCATTTAAGAAACTCCGCTCTGACAGCTCCGCAAAAGAGGACATGTCCGGTGAAAAGAGGACGTATGGTCAGTCTATCCTAACCCGTTAGCTGCTAGCATGCCGTGTGTGGTGCCTCGGTGTGCATTGTTTACACAACGTGCGTTACGCTACTTAATATGTCCGTGTGGAAACTCGTTCGGTACACCTCCGAACCGAACCGGAACCCCCGTACCGAAACGGTTCAATACAAATACACGTACCGTTACACCCCTAATATATATATATATATATATATATATATATATATATATATATATATATATATATATATATATATATAGAGATAGATACACACACACACACACTCTAGAGTTCTTTCTTGTGTTTCTTTATCTTAAGATCGATTTCTTGTTTTTGTTCTTCTCTATTTGACATGTACAAAGTGAATGTTGAAAGGGTAGGCATAATAAGCTTTTAGCTTGAGCCTCTATACCTTTTTGGTAAGGAAATGCCAACAGATACTTTTATTTATGTATCTGCTAGGCAATTGAAGTGTACTGTTTACATGAACTGATGACCAAACGTTTTTAAAAGGTGTAAATCTTTATTGTTTTACAGTTCTCTTTTATGTATTTTAAAATGTATGTCTTAACGTATTACTTTTCTGAAATTGCTCTGTGACGTGCTGTTGACCTCTTGGCCAGGTCACCCTTGTGAAAGAGATCTTGATCTCAATGGGTTTCTTATCTGGTTAAATAAAGGTTGTAAAAAAAATAAAAACCATTGAATTGAATTGAGACTTTTCTAAGACCATAATGAATATAATTTAAGACCATTTAATATCCATACGGACAAAAAAGTACAAAGATACAAAGGAAAATCAGAGGGCCAGAATGAATTGTAAGTATATGAAATAATTCACTACTCTTTCATATTGGAAAACAAAATGGTTAAACTCACAAAATACACCAGAAGACTCTCTATTGCAATCTAATTGAAAAAAATATTTGCAAACATCATAATAGGCATTTTTCGGATTTACCATCGGAGTGTTTTCTTGCAGAAGGTGCAGTGTGCGTCATAACAAGTGTTTTCATGTAAGAACAACAACAACCAGAACGTCAGCAAAGGTAGAAGAAAGCAAAACATTATATTGTCTGTGCAAGGGACTGTTAGCATCTCTGCTAAAGCTAAATAGCTAACTTTTGCAGTGTTTGTGCGGCTGTCAGAATTGAGCAAACAGAAAAAATCATCCACAGTACAACTACTGTTTTTGCACAAAGTTGTGAACAGAGCGAATGTCTAAAAAGAAAGAAGGTAACTATGGCTTGCAAGGCTCAAGCAGAACTTGAATGTGAATAATGTGGATAAGATTCACATTTGCTCATCTTGTATCTGATATGTATGAATACATTTTTATTTATTTTTTGTGTGACTTTTTTTAATCAAACATATTGCTAATAAACAAGGACTAGTTTTTATTTCAGTATGCCAAGATGACATTCGCAAATCGTCCTTGCTTTGTCCACCCAAACATAAACCGAGTGTAAACACTAAACAGACGACCTTTATAGCTTTCAATGTCGGTTGCTGTATAAATTTGGAGAAGCTGGACTCAAATTATTGGAATAAATAATACAAATAATATAAGAGAATTATGTCTATCTGTGTTGGCCCTGTGATGAGGTGGCGACTGCCCGAATGCAGCTGAGATAGGCTCCAGCACCCCCCGCGACCCCGAACAGGACTAGCGGTAGAAAACGGATGGATGGATGTTTTTTTTATAGTTTTAGTAAACACAGAGAAATTAGTGTGTGCTTACTGTATGTAATAGTATGATTTCACAAGTACACATCTTATACTGATCTCCTTCGACAATTGGCGCCACTTTACCCACATAACACTCCTTTGGGGGGTTAAGTTGATCCTTGTATAGTTGTGAAAATGTTTGTGACGTTTTTGCAGCTTTGACACAGACTTTTCCCTGATTTTTGACTTTTACATTATCATTCACGCAATGTTTACAAACACTTCCCTTCTTGATGGTTCCACAAGCGGGTCCCAAACACATCATACAATTCCATCGACCGACTTCAAACAAGCATTAGATTGATCAATCTGAGCCACTAATTGTTGAACTTGCACTTACCCATCTTTTGCAAGTAATTGGGCGTTCATGTGGATAGCACAGGTAGCCTACTTTAGTTCCGTTTTGTAGTTACATTATAGGGTCTTCGAAAATCAAAACATTTAAAAGCAAGAATGAAATTTACACGTTTTAAATAAAAGTAACTTAAATAAATTTATAACTTTCGAAATCTATTTATGACTTTTTATGAGATTCTCGGACAATTTTAGACATTTTAAGGCCTTAAATTCAGATAGTTGGATTTAAGACTTTTTAAGACCCGTAGATACCCTGCACATGAAGCCGAGAGCAACCTAAAAGCACCTAGGGATGGGTACCATTCACATTTGAACCAATACAATACCAATTCCCGGTACTTGGGAATCTATACTGGTACTCAACAGTAGCAATTTTAGGTACTTTTGTGTGTGTTAATAATAACTGTTTTTGATAATAAAATAATTTTGTATTGCAACATTTAAAAATGATCTGATTACGATAAGTGCTTGTTTTCATTACACATTTATGATTCTTTCCAATTATGACATTAAGTTGCAACTACAGTTGCAAGTCCAAGACCTTAATTTATGGTGGGTTGGCTAGTCAGTTTAGTCTTTGCTGTCAAGTGTTTTGTTGCGCCCTAAACGGTGTTAATAATGTAAGTATAATAATTATTACGCACCAGCAGTTTGATTGTAATGTGTATTGTGCATCATAGCTGTAGTTTTCATTAACAAATTTGGAGGTGTTTAAATAGCCATGTAAAATCGCTAATCATGAGCATGTCAAAAGCAAAGGAAATGTACATTAGCATCAAGCTATCTTATTTTTGGAAAAATAGAGCCTTACTTTACTCATGGTGTAGCGTTTTTTTTTTAGTCAATTTCTTTGTTTGCATGGAAAATTGCAATATTACTAAAAGGTAGTAGGGCTGAGTACACTCTCAGTGCTGCTGGAGTGCTCGCAAAGCGTCAAAGTGCAAAGAGCGGGCCACCGGGCGTGACGTCACGCGCAACCCTGGTACCGTAACATGACACCGTTGGATTTTAGGTGGGTTCGGTGGGTGCCAAAACAGTAACGGATTTCGTACCATCCCTTAAGTAGGGCTGTCAAACAATTAAAATATTTAATTGTGATGATCGCATTTTGTCCATGTTTAAATCTTGATTAATCTTTAATGAGTGTACCTTTTGTACTAATAATACTACCAACATAGAACTGGATAATTTGTCAGCTTTACTGTATGCACATGTTTGTTTACAAAACAGTACAAATATTTTGATCTTGCAAGATCAAACACGGAACGGCACAGGAAGTCCTTCATACCGACCGCCATCAGACTGTATAATGCAAATGTTCCTTTTTGACTGTACTTAAATGTATAATAGACTATTTATATTATTCACATGTGAATAATGCTGTATAATAGACTGTATATATATTATTCACATGTGAATAATGCTGTATAATAGACTATATTATTCACATGTGAATAATGCTGTATAATAGACTGTATTTATATTATTCACATGTGAATAATGTTGTATAATAGACTGTATTTATATTATTCCCATGTAAAAAATACTTACCGTAAGTGTTTATTGTTTATTGTGAGCTAACTGTGGTGCTAAATTTCACCCAGGGATCAATAAAGTACTTTCTATTCTATTCTATGTCGTATATGTCAATTCAAGCATTCAGTCGTTGTGTGTGTGTGTGTGTGTGTGTGTGTGTGTGTGTGTGTGTGTGTGTGTGTGTGTGTGTGTGAGTGTGTGTGTGTGTTACCTCGATCTGGATGACTTGAGGCTTGGAAGTTATTTTGAGGGCGCATTGTGCACAGTTCAGCGCTGCGGATGTGGTTAGCGGCAGCGGGTGAGGTGTAGCGCTCTGGTCCTGGCCGGAGGCCACAGACAGCTTTGGGAAAATGCTCGCTTGTTTCTGTTTCATCTTGAACTTTTCCTACGGCGCACAAGCGAAAAACAACCTTCACCACAACTGCAACCGACTCGAAGACACACAATACAGTGGAACCGCTTTAGGGTCGACGGCTGACTCATGTTGACATAACCGCGACTGAAACTAACAATTGTTTCCACTTTTGACTGTGGTCAGACGCATAAGAATAATAGACTTAAGCGAGCTCTTTGTAGTATGACAAAGATGCCAGGACTTGATGAGCTGCCGACCTAAACGGGTTCCACTGTATATTCTTGCTTCTGCCATTGTGTTTCTGCTGGGACTACCTGAAACTCCATGACACACGTCAGCGTGCAGAAGTTCCTGATGGTGGTATCGGACATGGCCAGGTGGTACGCCGGCACCGTGTGTTTGCCACAGTTGTCGCAGTTTAAGTGCGCACCTGGAGATGCAAGCGGGAGATGTAATACATTCATAATGCCTCCTGCATGAGTCTGAATTCTGCAATAGGATTATTGACGGAAAAAGCACTATTTCCTCTATACCAATGATTCTCAAACTGTGGTACGTGTACCGTTAGTGGTCCGCGGGCTCCGTCTAGTGAAGGGGTCAGCAACATAAAATGTTGAAAGAGCCATATTGGACCAAAAATACAAAAAAAATCTGTTTGGAGCCACAAAATATAATATAATAATAATAATATTAACACTAAATTAGTCATCTTACTCTTGATTGTAATCATATTCAATAATCATATCTAATTTATATATAGAATAAACCTTGTCAAATAATGTGAAAGCATGTGTTTATCACAAAGATTATTATTAGGTCAGGCTGATTACAAAAATAAATACTAATCAAACATACAGCAAAACTGATGACAAATATTTTTTACATACAATTACCCAGTGCTAAAATAAATACATTCTAAATAAATTTGTAATAAAAACTAATATATGCATGTTTTTTAAAATAAACTCTAAATAACATTTTTATTCAAATGAAAATACAGCTTCACCACTTTAGTCATAATTTTTGCGCTAAAGAAACTTCTCTACGACTTTAGCTCCAGGCTTCTTCTGTTTGAGATTGTCATTACTGCCACAATTGGTGGAAAAGTGTATTACAACTGAGCACCGATGCAGCCCATTCGGACCACCGCTGAGAAACATATTTTTGCCTTGCCCTATGGTTAAGAAACACTGATCTTGTGTATATTTATACAATTTTTACTTAAAGCTGCATTTTAAATGTATCACTGAACTAACCTACTCAGTGGCCTAGTGGTTAGAGTGTCCGCCCTGAGATCGGTAGGTTGTGAGTTCAAACCGAGTCATACCAAAGACTATACAAATGGGACCCATTACCTCCCTGCTTGGCACTCAGCATCAAGGGTTGGAATTGGGGGTTAAATCACCAAAAATTATTCCTCTGCGCGGCACCGCTGCTGCCCACTGCTCCCCTCACCTCCCAGGGGGTGAACAAGGGGATGGGTCAAATGCAGAGGACAAATGACAAATTTCACCACACCCTGTGTGTGTGTGTGAGACAATCATTGGTACTCTTACTATTATGTGGACTGGACTCTCACAATATTATGTCAGACCCACTCGACATCCATTGCATTCGGTCTCCCCTAGGGGGGGGGGGGGGTTCTCATAGTCATTCACATCGACGTCCCACTGGGGTGAGTTTTTCCTTGCCCTTATGTGGGCTCTGTACCGAGGATGTCGTTGTGGCTTGTGCAGCCCTTTGAGACACTTGTGATTTAGGGCTATATAAATAAACATCGATTGATTGATTGATTGATACTTTAACTTTAACTTGAATGCAGAATATTGTTAAACATCGCAATACTGTATCGTACTGTGACTCAAGTACTGTATTGTGAATTTATTGCCAATACCCAGCCCTGGTTATGCAGCTATTAGACCCTTTTACGATTCAGTTTTACGCATTATGATACAATCACATGGAAAAAACGTGCAGTTACACAACAACACGTCTTGTCAAGGCATCTTCCTGCTTGAAAATGTTGAGTGAATTGACTGGACATACAGAATGCTGCAGCACTCTTTTTTTCCACTTGAAAATAGTGGCATCAAACCACTCTCCATTTAAAGTTAGCATAAAAAATGCAGAGAAAAAACTAATCTGTGCGTTAGCTGGCTTCATATCAAAATGAGAGTCAAATGAATGTGTAAAATGGAGGAGGAGGCGACGCATACCTGAGGAGCTGACACTCTGGACCATGAAGGCCATGACGCAGCTGCTGCTACAGAAGAGGCTCACAGAGTCGTCTGTGCTTTGGTTGTGGACCATGTCTGCGAGCAGCCGCGGAGAACGACACATGGAGCACGGCAGCGTTATCTTGGTTTTCTTTTGGAGACAAAAAAAAGAAAAAGAAAATGAGTTGCGATCGTAAAGGAGGACTTTAATCTGTTGTGATTTCTCTTCAGGCGCCCGTACGCTTTTGTACTTGGTCAGACAGTCGATGTTACACAGTGTCTTGCTGCTGCCCTCCATCTTGAGCAGCAGCGGGCTGGTGTGGCAGAAGGTGCCGCAGTTTGCACAGCCCGCCATGGACAGGTGGTTGGTGGTGCGGAAGCGCTTGAAGCACGAGTCGCTGCACATCCTGTGGACGGTGCCGCTCAGAACCACCTCGTGTTTGCTCTGGTTAAATGCAGAAGAAAGAAAGTGAGGACTACAAAAGGTGTGCCTTCACACTCGTAGTCCAAGACTCTGGTCTGGACCAGATAGCGTTCACTGTGTTTGCATGTTGGGATCGATGGACTGCGTTCAAACTTGACCAAACGGATTTAAGAGTGAATACACAAAGTATTAGGAGTGTGCTGACTCGATATTGTTACCGGTCCTAAATCAGTAAAACAATATCGTATGATATCGGCTTGCATTTACATTTTCTGATATTAATGCCAATACATTTACTGGTGCAAAACAGGTTAACATCCAAATGTTCTCCAATAAGCACACAAAGTTAATATGTCCTTACATGTTTGTGTAGTCATTTAAAAAAGGTAAAGATGGTAGGCTATAGAAGCTACACAACAGCTAGGCACACAATACCACACAAGCATAATAAGTAGGGATGTCCGATAATATCGGACTGCTGATATTATCGGACGATAAATGCTTTAAAATGTAATATCGGAAATTATCGGTATCGGTTTCAAAATTATCGGTTTCAAAAAGTAAAATGTATGACTTTTTAAAACACTGTTACAAATACAAATATGCGCCACACTGTGAACCCACACCAAACAAGAATGACAAACACATTTCGGGAGAACATCCGCACCGTAACACAACATAAACACAACAGAACAAATACCCAGAACCCCTTGCAGTGCGAACTCTTTCGGGACCCTACAATATACACCCCCCGCTACTCCCTATCCCCCCAACCTCCTCATGCTCTCTCAGGGAGAGCATGTCCCAAATTCCAAGCTGCTGTTTTGAGGCATATTAAAAAAAATTATGCACTTTGTGACTTCAATAATAAATATGGCAGTGCCATGTTGGCACTTTTTTTCCATAACTTGAGGTGAAGTTGTTCTCTTATTTTGGAAAACTTTGTTACATTGTTTATTGCATCCAGCGGGGCATCGCAACAAAATTAGGCATAATAATGTGTTAATTCCACGACTGTATATATCGGTATCGATTGATATCGGAATCGGTAATTAAGAGTTGGACAATATCGGAATATCGGCAAAAAAGACATTATCGGACATCTCTAATAAAAAGCGTCCTTCATTGAACAATATTGCAGTCTAAAACAACACCGTCGTCAATATAAATAAGTATCAAATAATTATAGTTGCATATTACTTACACATACAAAGTCTCCGAGGCAGAAGCGTATCAGAAAGTATTCAGCAACAAACGTGTCCGCATCATGAGCTTAATTTAATGAGTTATTGTGACCCATCCGTGTCGCCAAAACACAAATTAACACTCCACTTCAAAAGCATAAATCTGTCCTAAGGTTAGTGTTTTCATAAGTAATTTCACTTGATCAAACCTTTTCTAACATGCCACACTACAAGGTAATAAAAGTATATCAATGTATTCCTTAAGGTTAGTGTTTTTCCTACCTACTATTGTTCTTTGTTTGACTAATTTCACTTGATCAAACTTTTTCTAACTTTCCACACTAATAAAAGTGTGTATTATTTGGGACCTTCCATCTTGCAGGGAAGAGTCCTCCCAGATCCTTTTTTTTTCAAAGCTGTCTAGAATTGAAAATGATTCTACAAAATAGCAGTATGTAAAAACAATAGCGATACCAGCGCTGGAGAGGAGACCCTCACATATGCTTTTGTTCCTTTTGCAGCAGCCCCTTCACAAGGATCAAAACCAAAAGTTAACTTGGCGTGCGTGCTGTGCACACACACATTCTTGTCTACTTTCACTCCCCACACCTGGTTTATCCTGACACCATTACAAGTAGAGAGAATAATGTGTGTGCATAGATAAGAAACAGGGTGAGATCATAGTTTTTATCTCCTGTGAGCAAAACCAAGGCCAAAGCTCGTAACTTCTAAGGCACATGTGTCAAACTCAAGGCCAGAGGGCCAGATTTGGCCCGCGACATCATTTTATTTGGCCCGCAAACACCTGGAAATTATATGTGTCAATAAAGTACTTTATATTTTCCCACTAAATGTAAATTATTTTTTTCAATTTGACAGAAAAAATATATGTACTGCTTGAAATTGCATAACTTTTAAATTTTAATAGTATCCAATATTGCAACAAATACTACATTATATTATCATACTTTCCAAACATGTTTTTGTCTCAATAAAAAATTATATAAATACTTAACTTTACAGCAAACTACCCATCAAATTAATAAAAATGACAATACATTTTGCGTTGTTCTTTACAGCATATTACTGTAAATTGAAAAAAAGTACTACTGTTTTTTGCGCTAAAATTCTGTTGACTGAAATGCCAGTGTTGGACTGTAAAATCTACGGTTGTTGTTTTTAACGGTGTATTACTGTAAATGGAAAGACGGTACACTTGTTTTTACGGTAGAAAAACTGGCAGCTAACTTGCCAGAATAAAAAGAGAACTTGTACTGTTTTTCCATTAATTTAACCTCTAAAGGCCTAAGTGGCCACATGCGTGGACAGCACCTTTTGGCTCTTATTTCCAAAATTGTGTACACTACTGAATTGGGGTCTTATGGCTGCTTATGTGGACACTTATACTGCCATCTGGTGATGTCAGAAGAGTATAACATACAATGGAATTTGGAGGGAAAAAAAGTGAAAAAATAAGAATTAGCATGTCACTAAACATGAAGTACACGTTTGTGTACTTATGGACTAAGTACATCATATCAAAAGATGATTCTTAGTTTTTATTCTAATTAGGGTCCAATAAGCCCAAATAGCAAAGAGAAATAAAAAAAAAGCATGTAAACAAACAGCTTGGGCCTTAAGAGGCTAACAAATATAATGTTGTAAAAACCTATGTCAATTTAACACAAAAATTCTGGCAACTAAGCTGCCAGCTTTTTCCATAACCTCCCCACCCCCCAAAAAAAGCAGTGGTACAGTTTTTCCATTTAACGTATAATGTTGTAAAAACAAAACAAAACAAAAACGCTATATTTTCAGTAAAATGTTGTAAATGTAAAGTTTTTACTGTAAAACCGACAGTCTACTTAAAACAATTTATATAATTATTAATGAAATCCAGAGGCAAATTCATACATTATTCACTGTTGCAAGCGGCCCTCTGATAAATGTGATGTGGCCCTCAATGAAAACCAGTTTGACATCCCTGTTCTAAGGCGTTCGATTTTGCTCAAAGGTTGGAAAATGTTTCCCGAACATATGATTCCCCCTGATATCGTACTGGATTAATATTGGTATCAGCCAACACTCAAGGCTCCAATATCCGGATGGTATTGGAAGAGAACAAGCCGTATTAGAACACCTCTAACAAGTATGCCCCGAGAGGCTGAAATGATACGTTATTGTGCATGGATGCAGTACTATGGTGGACTTACAACGCTGAATCTGGCGCACATGCTGCACGCCGTCTGACCCGGCAGGCCCGCGGATCCCAGCAGCTTTGCTTTTGCGCTTCTTGTGGATCTCTTGCGGTTGAAGGCGTTCAAACACGCCTGGGAGCAGAACCCCTTCATGACTCCGTCCGTGTCAGGCGACAGGATGATGTCCTGAGGCCGGGCTATCCTCCTGCCACAGACGAACGCTTAGAAAGGACTGACTTTGACACCAGAAGAAAAAGAGAGTCGAGAAACGAGCGCTCACTTTTGGCACAGGTGGCAGGTTTTGACACTCTTGGTGGAGCTGAGCGACGCGGTCAGGCAGTTGGTGGAGCAGAAGAGGGCCGGCAAGCCTTTCCTCTGGTAGGCCGTCTGTCCTTTCAACAGCCCCAGCTTGCAGTGTGCGCAGGACATGTGCAAAGACGCCGAAGACGAGTGGTCTCGCTGCATCGGGGCATTGATGGGCGGAGTTACGGAGTACACCGCTCCGATCTGTAAGTCCTCCTCCTGTTAAAGACAGAATTATAAATGGTGACGTGTAGAGATGTTCGGTAATATCGTACTGCCGATATTATCGGCCGATAAACGCTTTAAAATGTAATATCGGAAATTATCGGAATCGGTTTCAAAAAGTAAAATTTATGACTTTTTTAAAACGCTGCTGTACGGAGTGGTACACGGACGTAGGGAGAAGTACAGAGCGCCAATAAACCTTAAAGGCACTGCCTTTGCATGCCGGCCCAATCACATAATATCTATGGCCTTTCACACACACAAGTGAATGCCATGCATACTTGGTCAACGGGCCATACAGGTCATACTGAGGGTGGCCGTATAAACAACTTTAACACTGTTACAAATATGCGCCACACTGTGAACCCACACCAACCAAGAATGACAAACATTTCGGGAGAACATCCGCACTGTAATAAAACAGAACAAATACCCAGAACCCCTTGCAGCACTAACTCTTCCAGGACGTTACAATATACACCCCCTGCTAACCTCCACCTCCTCATGCTCTCTCAGGGAGAGCATGTCCCAAATTCCAAGCTGCTGTTTTGAGGCATGTTAAAAAAAAATTTTCCCTTTGTGACTTCAATAATAAATATGGCAGTGCCATGTTGGCATTTTTTTCCCATAACTTGAGTTGATTTATTTTGGAAAACCTTGTTACATTGTTTAATGCATGCAGCGGGGCATCACAACAAAATTAGGCACAAAAATGTGTTAATTCCACGACTGTATATATCGGTATCGGTTGATATCGGAATCGGTAATTAAGAGTTGGACAATATCGGAATATCAGCAAAAAAGCCATTATTGGACATCTCTAGTGACGTGCCAAAAAATGTTTTATTGTTTAACTTTAACTGTGGTTAACCAGCTTTAAAGATCTCTTCACTTTTTCATGACATTGTAACAGTATGTGTCCTTGGTTTATGAGCAACAAACATAAAAATATATTATTTCCATCACTAATTTGTACCATTTTTGACAGAAGAGGCCCTGAAATACTTATCATAAAGAAAAACCTCCTTATGCAGGCTTTGCAACACATCTTAAAATGCAGACCGGAGCACTGCTAACTGTCAGTCAGGTACAAATGTGAGAGCAGTTAGTTTGAACATGTAGGTGGGTGGTCGATAGAACGGTATCTATCTATATACCGGTATATACCGGTATATACCGGTATATATATATATATATATATATATATATATATATATATATATATATATATATATATATATATATATATCGCGATATATATATATATATCTCGCGATAGACATGTAATCGATAAACAAAAAATGCATTTGATAATTTTTTTTTTTCTTCTTCATCGAAAGAAAGTCGCTAAGAAAGGTTGGTTTCATGAACAAAGGCACTCACTAACAGCCAATCAGATAAGAGTATCAACTATCAAGTTTGGTTGCACCATCTTGCTGTCTTCCGGTTGACTCTTTGCATGGAGTGAGAAGAGAAAGTTAAAATGAAGAAATTGTGGATAACACCAAAAAAGTCACATCGACAAAGTGGCAGTTTTTTGGATTTTTTTTAATAAACGGACCATAGTCAGACCAATGTGGTCTGGAAATGAGGCAAGGTGTTCGTCCCACACCACCTTAGCCGCGCTCACCCTTTAGAGCACAGCTGTAACTTCCTGGCACTTAACCTGCAGATAATAGTTCTTTTCAGGTTTCTCTATGTTTACATTTTCACACTTTGCACTATTTTCTTACACTTTTTGAAGTATTTCTTACATATTCCTTATTTTTGCACCTTCATTTTAACAGCTTATTGTTAAGTGTTTTTTTTTGTTTTTTGTTTTTTTAGAACGTTGTCCACATTGATTGTTGTCCATTCTTGTGTTGACATGTCCTTTCCTTTCCTACTTGATAGCTGAGGGGATTATAATCACAGGAAGGTTACATTTGAAATAAAAATGTTTACATTGTTATTTTCAACAGACCATAATAAATATCAATAATTATAGACCGATATAAAACACTTATATGGTAATACAGTTGTCAGCCACCTAACCTGGCATGACGTTAAAATGTAATGTTAGCATGTAGCTCACATAGCTATGCTAGTGTTGCTAGCGCTTGTGTGCTCCTTTCCTACTCCTTAATGTTACCTTGTTGTATGCGATATATGACATCTATCACGTCAAAAGTGGAACGAGTACACAATAGTGCTTCTTAGAAACACACACTCTTGTCGCAGATAAACACAGCTGAAAAAAAAACATACACACAAACACAACAGTACTTTTAAACTGTATAAATTCCAGCATGTCGACCAACTCATCAAGTCCTTATCAAACATGTTATTTTAACTAAAAAGCTCTTGCCTATGTCGACGTCAACAAACACGACCACCGCTTTTGCCGACATTAAATGAAAATGAAAATGATCCGTTTATGTCGACAAGTGTTGTATTAGGGCTGGGTGATATATCAATATACTCGATATATCGCGGGTTTGTCTCTGTGCGATATAGAAAATGACTATATCGTGATATTCGAGTATAAATCCTCACGCAGTTGTTTTTAGCTGCGGGCATTACACTACAGGCTTTTCTCACTCTTTCTTGTCTCTCCTTCTCACAGAGACGTAAAACAAGCGCACCTTCTTACATACGTCATATACGTATACGCCCTCGCGGAGCAGAGAGGTAGCGGCATGGGTAACGTTAGCTGTGGTGCGAGTGGTAATACGAGAGAAAGAAGGTGCCAATCTGGTAACAAATGAAGGAAGAATTAATTCCCAAGAAAAACAGCAGAGGGTCCATCGTTTGGCGGTGGTTTGGCTTCAAGCGGGAAGATGTCGAACAGACAACCGTAATTTGTCAAGTGTGGGGCAAAAGCGTTGCTACAAAAAGTAGCATTAGTGCTAATATGTAGCATCATTTGAAAAGTCACCCGTTAGAGAATGAAGAGTGCTTGAAACTCCGCATGTCAACATCTCCGTTCGGTGCCACACCAACAAAATGCAGAGGCAACCATTTCCACATCAACACCGTATGAAAAAAATAGTCAACAACAGAAGGAGATAACGTCCGCAGGAACCTACCACATAGTGAAGGACAAACACTATTTGATTTCCTATTATGCAGCTCATTTTTATTTGACGCTTATTGAAATATCTTGTGTGACATCATGCACAAAAGTGCACTTTATTTCTTTTAAACTATTGTAGTGGCATTCTGTACAAAAAGTGCACTTTAATTCAGTGTTGTTTTGATATGTCATCTTAGTGACATCATGCACAAAAGTGCACTCATAGCTTGTTTTAAAATGTCTGACAATCTTGCACTTTCTGTTTTGAAATGACATGAATGTTTGTGCCACTGCTTAATAACTCTTTAATAAATACAATTTTGGTCAATTGACTTACCGTATTTTCCGCACTATAAGGCGCACCTAAAAACCACAAATTTTCTCAAAAGCTGACAGTGTGCCTTATAATCCGGTGCGCCTTATATATGGATTAATATTAATATTAATTTTCATAAAGTTTAGGTCTCGCAACTACGGTAAACAGCCGCCATCTTTTTTCCGGTAAGCAGCTGCCCCCGTAGAAGAAGAAGAAGCGCGCGGTGCATGCTGGGATATGTGACGTTTCATTTCCATTTGTGTGTTTATGTAAAGACCCCAAAATGGCTCCTATTAAGTGTGTTGTCTGTCTAATTATAAATAATGCAGACGAGGCGTGTTGGATGAGTTCTCAACGTTTACTCACAGCGTGCTCATAACCACATTCTAACTGCCGGCATACAACAACGCTTCTCAGGGCTACCGCGCATGCTCATCACTACCGTTGCATGCTGGGTAGTGTAGTTGTTATATTCGCTCGCTCATAACATCACATTAAGAGACACGCTTACGCGCTTAATTCAATACTCGCCGTCATTCCGGGTGGATTGACAAAAGAACTCCAGCCGCTAGATATTGGTGTCAACAGGGCATTCGAAGCTAGACTGCTAACTGCGTGGGAACAGTGGATGACAGAAGGCGAACACACGTGACGTTCACCAAGACAGGGAGACAGCACCGGACGACATACGCCACTATCTGCCAGTGGAACGTAAATGCCTGGGCTGATTCAGTCTCAACTGTGGTCCGAGCTTTCAGGAAGGCAGGAATTGTCACTGAACTGCTAAACAGCAGTGACACTGACTCCAATAATGACGACTTCAACGAGACGGAGCCGGCCATGTTGGATGCCGTATTCGCTCAACTGTTTAATTCGGACACTGAAGAAGAAGAATTCGAGGGCTTCGTGAATGAGCAATAACTTCATAAAGTGAGCTTTACATGTTTATTTTGTGTGTTATGTTGTGTGACATTAACATTTGAGCAACGTTGAGTTATTGATATATTGTTATTGCTCTGCACTATTTTGAGTGTTACTATATTGTGATTGCACTAACGTTTGATTTACGTAACACGAGTAAATCAGCTGTTTGTTCATTTTGGGAGTGAACAGAGTTGTCAGAATGCCGGTTTGTTAT
The DNA here is from genome assembly GCF_033978685.3 of Nerophis lumbriciformis. Taxonomy (NCBI): domain Eukaryota; kingdom Metazoa; phylum Chordata; class Actinopteri; order Syngnathiformes; family Syngnathidae; genus Nerophis; species Nerophis lumbriciformis. The sequence goes on along the minus strand of NC_084584.2, from coordinate 14,794,260 downwards.
CTATTAATAAAGTTTGACTGACCTATCTGACTGTTTTGTTGACATATGTGCGCCTTATACTCCGGTGCGCCTTATATATGAACACAGTTCTGAAATATGCCATTCATTGAAGGTGCGCCTTATAGTGCGGAAAATACGGTAGTTGTGATTTCCCTCTGCATGAAAGTTTAAAATGAGCATATATTAATGCAGTATGAAGAAGAATGTTTTAACGTAGACACATAGAATCATCATACTGCTGTGATTATATGCATCAAGTGTTCATTCAAAGCTAAGGCAAAATATCGAGATATATATCGTGTATCGTGACATGGCCTAAAAATATCGAGATATTAAAAAAAGGCCATATCGCCCAGCCCTATGTTGTATTATTGTTAAATTCGAAAGGAGCTATATAACTTCTGTCTAATTACACAGCATTAAAACGTGCACAACGTGACTTCCTGCTCAGTGCAAAGTATGCTTCAAAATAAAAGCATTGTCGATGAGCTGGGATTCTACCACCATTTTTAGCCACCGAGAACGATTTTTGCAGGTATGAAAGCTTTACTGTCTGGGTGTGGTCCAAACAAACAACTGAACTAGCAGCTCTGTTAGCTAACACTATAAAATATGTGGGGGAAAAAAGAAAAAAGAAATACGCACAAATGGAAAAAAAACATGTCAACCAACAAAAATTCTTCATACATTAACAAGTAAATGTGCACGCCATGATTTGTTCCATGATATAAAAATAAAAACACAACCTACCTCAATTGTGCTGGGCTCGTCCTTCACAGTGGTCGAGGTGGAAACGAGCGCCAGGTCGTACTCCTCGTCGACGGGCTCGTCCTTGATTTGTACCGGAGGCGAGGGAGACGAAGTGCCCTGCGCCGAGACAGACAGTTGGACCACGTTCATCCCGTTGGTCATGTCGGGCGGTGACGAGGAGCCGCCTGCTGGAAAAGCAGCTTACAGATCAACGGACCCCAAAATAAGGTACGTGACTTAAAGACATTCGATGCAAAAGCTTGAATCTGCAATTTTCTAATTAGTAATCCCGTTTTTTTTAACCAGTTCATTGTTTTTGGTACACTTAGGAAAAATATTAGACATGCTGAATTAGCAGAAATAGTGTTTCACATACATGTATAACCGAGGTGTGCAAAGTACGTAAAAATGTAAGAAAAAGGAGGAAAAATATGTAATGTAATGTAAATTTATTACACAATTTGAAAGTATACATATGTGAAGGACATTTTGATGTTTTTATTATGTAAAAAAAATTGTTAGACATCATATATCCAAACTTTGTGTTATAAGTGACACATTTTATTGTTAATAGTTGGTAGAATGAACATTTTAAGCTTTTTCTCATTACATTATGACTTAACGCTCTTTTCTTTACCGTATTTTCCGCACTATAAGGCGCACCTAAAAACCACAAATTTTCTCAAAAGCTGACAGTGCGCCTTATAACCCGGTGCGCTTTATATATGGATAAATATTAAGATTCATTTTCATAAAGTTTCGGTCTCGCAACTTCGGTAAACAGCCGCCATCTTTTTTCCCCGTAGAAGAAGCGCGCGGTGCATGCTGGGATATGTGACGTTTCATTTCCATTTGTGTGTTTATGTAAAGGCCCCAAAATGGCTCCTATTAAGTGTGTTGTCTGTCTAATTATAAATAATGCAGACGAGGCGTGTTAACTGAGTTCTCAAAGTTTACTCACAGCGTGCTCATAACCACATTCTAACTCCCAGCATACAACAACGCTTCTCAGGGCTACCGCGCATGCTCGTCACTATCGTTGCATGCTGGGTAGTGTAGTTGTTATATTTGCTAGCTCATAACATCACATTAAGAGACACGCTTACGCGCTTAATTCAATACTCGCCGTCATTCCGGGTGGATTGACAAAAGACCACCAGCCGCTAGATATTGGTGTCAACAGGGCATTCGAAGCTAGACTGCTAACTGCGTGGGAACAGTGGATGACAGAAGGCGAACACACGTGACGTTCACCAAGACAGGGAGGCAGGGAGACAGCGCCAGACGACATTTTGGATCCCACATTCGCCCAACTTTTCAATTCGGACAACGAAGGAGAATAATTCGAGGGATTTATGAATGAAGAATAACTTCAGAAAGTGAGCGTTATGTTTATTTTGTGTGTTGTGACATTAACGTTCGAGCAACATTATGTTGCTATTGCTCTGCACTATTTTGAATTTTACTATGTTTGTGATTGCACATTTGCGTACATTTTGGGAGTGAACAGAGTTGTTAGAACGCTGGTTTTTAATATATTATTAAAGTTTGACTGACCTATCTGACTGTTTTTTTTTACATTCCTTTAGCGCAGTTAGATGCGGCTTACAACACCGGGCGGCTTATAGGTGGACAAAGTTTTGAAATATGCCGTTCATTGAAGGCGCGGCTTTTAACCCAGGGCGCCTTATGGTGCGGACAATACGGTACATTTTCACTGTTGTTTTTGTCCGACAATATTTTGCGGGCCTACAAAAATTGAGCTTTGGTCGGCAAAAGGCCCTCTGGTCACACTGTGGACACCCCTGTAATAAGTACACTTTGTCACTTAAACACAAAGCTGACACTGAGTTTTGTCTTTAAATCTTGTCGGTTTTTCAGCATTTTTTTCTTACAAAGTAATAAGCATCAAAATGGTCCGCGCATACCGTACTTTGACTTTTCGCTTGATGAAAAAAGTTTGAACACCCCTGATGCCAACTTAGCAAATTAGTCGCTACAATTATCAAATAGGTGGGCGATTAAACAATATCAATATACCGTATTTTTCGGACTATAAGTCGCAGTTTTTTTTCATAGTTTGGCCGGGGTGCGACTTATACTCAGGAGCGACTTTTGTGTGAAATTAACACATTACCGTAAAATATCAAATAATATTATTTAGCTCATTCACGTACAAGACTAGACGTATAAAATTTCATGGAATTTAGCGATTAGGAGTGACAGATTGTTTGATAAACGTATAGCATGTTCTATATGTTATACCGTATTTTTCGGACTATAAGTTGCAGTTTTTTCCAGTTTCATAGTGCGACTTATACTCAGGAGCGACTTATGTGTGAAATTATTAACACATTGTCGTAAAATATCAAATAATATTATTTAGCTATTCACGTAAGAGACTAGACTTATAAGATTTCATGAGATTTAGCGATTAGGAGTGACAGATTGTTTGGTAAACGTATAGCATGTTCTATATGTTATAGTTATTTGAATGACTCTCACCATAATATGTTACGTTAACATACCAGGCACGTTCTCAGTTGGTTATTTATGAGTCATATTTTTTTTAATTTAGCCTTTATTTAACCAGGTAAAAAACCCATTGAGATCAAAGATCTCTTTTCCAAGGGAGACCTGGCCAAGAGGGCAGCAGCAATGTTACATTAAAAACAGTAAACAACACATAAAACATCACATTTACAACATTAAAACTTGCTCACATGACACATGTGCATACAGACAAGGTAGACTGCAGTCCATTCACAGAAGCTTTAAACTCATTCAATGTAACAAGGGTTTGAAGTTTAATATTCGATTGTAGATTATTCCAAGCCATCGGTGCTGAAAACCTATATGCTTTCTTGCCCAGTTCAGTTCTTACTTTGGGGACGACAAATTGCAGAACATTCATTGAACGAAGATTGTGACTTCCTTGTTTCTTTGTTAAAAGACAAGACAGATAAGATGGAGTGATACCCAGAATGGTTTTGTAGATGAAAATATACCAATGATTGAGGCGTCATATAACGTACACTTATTCAGTCTGTTGTTCAATATTCTTTATTTATTTTAAATTGCCTTTCAAATGTCTATTCTTGGTGTTGGGTTTTATCAAAAAAAATTCCCACAAAAATGCGACTTATACTCCAGTGCGACTTATATATGTTTTTTTCCTTCTTTATAATGCATTTTCGGCCGGTGCGACTTATACTCCGGAGCGACTTATACTCCGAAAAATACGGTACATCCCGATAGACATGTAATCGAAACAATAAAAAAATGCTCATTAAAAAAATCAACAATTCTTAATTAGTAATCCCGTTTTTTTAACCGGTTCATTGTTTTTGGTTGATTTATGAAAAAATTAGACACGCTGACAGCTTAAGTTTTTGTTGGCCTGCAACATGTCAAAAAAACAACAACAATAAAAAGTAAAAATTTAAGAAAAAAAGAGCAAAAAGATGTAATGTACTGAGTAAAAAGCCTAAAATTTAATCCACAATTTCAAAGTCTAGATATCCATCCATCCATCCATTTTCTACCGCTTATTCCCTTTGGGGTCGCGGGGGGCGCTGGAGCCTATCTCATCTACAATCGGGCGGAAGGCGGGGTTCACCCTGGACAAGTCGCCACCTCATCACAGGGCCAACACAGATAGACAGACAACATTCACACTCACATTCACACACTAGGGCCAATTTAGTGTTGCCAATCAACCTATCCCCAGGTGCATGTCTTTGGAGGTGGGAGGAAGCCGGAGTACCCGGAGGCAACCCACGCAGTCACGGGGAGAACATGCAAACTCCACACAGAAAGATCCCGAGGCCGGATTGAACTCACGACTACTCAGGACCTTTGTATTGTGAGGCAGACGCACTAACCCCTCTTCCACCGTGCTGCCCAAGTCTAGATATGTGAAGGACATTTTGATATGTTTTTATTTAGCAAAAAAAAAAATGTTACAGACAGCATATATCAGAACTTAGTGCCAGCTTTGTGTTATAAGTGACAAATGTTATCGTTAATAGTTGGAAGTATCAAAATGTTTGCCTTTTCTCATTACATTATGACTTTACGCTCTTTTTTGTTACATTTTTACTGTTGTATTTTTCCAACAATATTTTGCAGGCCTACAAAAATTGAGATTTAGTCGGCAAATGGCCTTCTGGTCACACTTTGAACACCCCTGTAATAACTAGTGACAGTACACTTTGTCACTTAAACGCAAAGCTGACACAGAGTTTTGTCTTTAAATCTAAAATATGTTGGTTTTTCAGCATTTTTTTCTTGCAAAGTAATACATATCAAAATGGCTCCCGTATACTTAAGACTTTTCGCTATGCAGGCCCTTGGTGAAAAAGGTTTGGATACCCCTGATGCCGACTTAGCAAATTTGTGGGCGATAAAACAATATCATTATACATCCCGATAGACATGTAATCGAAAACAATAAAAAATGCGTATATTTTTCTTTTTCGTCAGAAGGAACCGGAAGTTGCAAAGCAAGGTTGGTTGCATGAACAAAGGCACTCGCTCTCTGGTAGCCAAGCAACACAGGAAGTGATCACTGATCTGTGGGAGAGACACACTAAGGCTATGTCTACACTAAGTCGTTTAACCCCTTAAACAAATAATTATTTAGCCTAAGCCCCGTTTCAGCCACACTAAACCATTGTTTAAGGTCCCCCTCCTCGGACAAATTTTTACACAGGTAAGTCAGCCGTGTATTTCTTGAATCTCCGGCACTTAGCTTTGTATGGACTCATTGATCGTTTACAAAGTGAGTTCAGAGAGGAAGTGACGCCAGAAAGACCGCGCCACAGTCAGCTTCATAATAAAGCAATTTCTTAACTCGGGAGATAAACACTGGAAATATGAAGGCGAGTCATCCAGACATGCCCGTGTTTCTCATTCTACATGTACAGACGCTTGTGGAAATCACACATGAATACCTTAAGAGAAAGCGATTGCAGCTATTTGGGATACAACACTTCTCAGACGGCAAGAGAACTTTCGAATGCACAAAAAACTTTGTCCACTTGTCGAAGGAGAGTCAACGAGAATGCAAGCTCCCGTGGATGTGATAAAAAAAAAAGGTAGCGTGTGCTTTGTATTAACTGGCTGTTGAGGGAAGAAAACGGCGAATGCTTTTGGACTGGCAAAGCAGACTCTATCAGTTATTGTCCGCCACGTATGTCGCGGACTCGACGTCTAGGTCCAGAGTATATAAAGTCACCAAAAAGGAATGGACAATGAAGGTGAAGGTAAAAGAGTGAGGAGTGTCCTGACCAGATATTTACATCCCTAGTTTGATTTATGTAAAATGTTCTTTATCACATTGTTTACGTGTCTAATAAAGATTTGATTAATTTATGACGGCTCAGGTGTGATTCACTACAATAGGGCCCCACAGCAGACTGGATTCCATTTAATTTAAATACCACAACACTGGATATTGTTCAGATAAGTTAAATTTAAGAAGTTGCACACAAAGCAACACTGGCTGTGACTATGACGTGCGCATTTTCCACGCATGCGTACTAGTTCGCGTTGCGCCGGCGGACGGAGGGGGGCGAGTGTCTTAAACTGTGGCATTGTTGTGTGTGGACACGGATAAGGTTAGGTGTGATTTACCCTGGATAACCTTATCCGGCTTAGTGTAAACGGGGCTTAACAGCCAATCAGGTAACAGTATTAATTATCTCATTTAGTTGCACCATCTTGTTGTCTTGCGGTTGATTGTTTGCGTAGCGTGAGAAGAGAAAGTACAAATTAAGAAATTGTGGATAAAAGAAAAAAAGTCACCTCAACAGTATGTCAGTTTTTTGGGATGTTTTAAAATTGACGGTAGTCAGATCTATGGGGTCTGTAAAATTATGCAAGGTGATTGTCCCTACCAAAACTTGTGGAAATAATTAATATTATTATTATAATATTTTGTCTGACAGTTATCATCTAAGCCATGGTGTAACTATGTACTAATGGTACCATGCTTTAACAAATGTATCCTGTTGGAGCCAACACAGACATTTTTCTTCTCACCCCATCTGAGAAGAGATGTGCTCACTACCCTCCAACCCTTCCCCCGTGCATTCCTGAGCTAAGATAAGAGCTTTGGGGTCTTTGTTTCTTGGCCCCACTATCATTAGGCCCTTTTCCACCGCAGGAACTTTCCCACTTATGTGGGTAAATAAAGTTCCCATTGTGTTTCCACCAAAAACTACCCGGGTAGATTTAGTTCTTCGGGAACATTTCATGGCTCCTGCCTGCTAGGTGGGACTATTGGAAGGTTCTCAGAACATTTTCGAGGGGCAGGTTGTGCTGCCGAACGCGGTTTGGCTGAACACAGTTAGGGGCGTTCCTAAAACTTATTTTTCAAACACACGACCACCATCAGAATATGTGCGCCGACTTGTTTATCTCTTATTTTTTTGTGTATTTCTATTACATCAAACTTGACAATGGAGAGAAAGAAGAACGAAAGGAACTTTAGACTTGCAGGAACTTTTGTGGAGCATCTTTGTGCTGAAGAACGCTGATCAGTGGAACTGTATTGCAGTGTTTTTACTCAGCTGTAATCTTTAGACTATATGCAGTTTCATTCCAACCATTTTCTAACGCTTGTCCCTTTCGGGGTCGCGGCGGGTGCTGGAGCCTATCTCAGCTGCATTATTGTTGTTTATTATTTTTTACAGACTTCATTTTGATACGTGAAGCTACAAGAAGTGGACGGACTCTTTTAAACGTATTTACAGAGGAGTGTGAAGCCGGACTCGAAGCAACGACCTGAGCTGCTTACTACTCGGACTTTGTTGGATAAATGTGAAATAACGGGGACAGTACTCAAGTGGAAGGATGGTAAATAACATCAAATATTAACTATTTACTTTATTACATGTTGTAAAATTAGTCAGTGACACTCCATTTGTGTACAAACCCCGTTTCCATATGAGTTGGGAAATTGTGTTAGATGTAAATACAAACGGAATACAATAATTTGCAAATCCTTTTCAACCCATATTCAATTGAATGCACTACAAGGACAACATATTTGATGTTCAAACTCATAAACTTTATTTTTATTTTTTTCAAATAATAATTAACTTAGAATTTCATGGCTGCAACACGTGCCAAAGTAGTTGGGAAAGGGCACGTTCACCACTGTGTTACATGGCCTTTCCTTTTAACAACACTTGGGAACTGAGGAGACACATTTTTTAAGCTTTTTTGATGTACAGCTTAAGTTATTCAACAGTCCGGGGGTCTCCGTTGTAGTATTTTAGGCTTCATAATGCGCAACACATTTTCAATGGGAGACAGGTCTGGACTACAGGCAGGCCAGTGTAGTACCCGCACTCTTTTACTATGAAGCCACATTGATGTAACACGTGGCTTGACATTGTCTTGCTGAAATAAGCAGGGGCGTCCATGGTAACGTTGCTTGGATGGCAACATATGTTGCTCCAAAACCTGTATGTACCTTTCAGCATTAATGGCGCCTTCACAGATGTGTAAGTTACCCATGTCTTGAGCACTAATACACCCCCATACCATCACAGATGCTGGCTTTTCAACTTTGCGCCTATAACAATCCGGATAATTATTTTCCTCTTTGGTCCGGAGGACACGACGTCCACAGTTTCCAAAAACAATTTGAAATGTGGACTCGTCAGACCACAGAACACTTTTCCACTTTGTATCAGTCCATTTTAGATGAGCTCAGGCCCAGCGAAGCCGACGGCGTTTCTGGGTGTTGTTGATAAACGGTTTTCGCCTTGCATAGGAACGTTTTAACTTGCACTTACAGATGTAGCGACCAACTGTAGTTACTGACAGTGGGTTTCTGAAGCGTTCCTGAGAACATGTGGTGATATCCTTTACACACTGATGTCGCTTGTTGATGCAGTACAGCCTGAGGGATCGAAGGTCACGGCCTAAGCTGCTTACGTGCAGTGATTTCTCCAGATTCTCTGAACCCTTTGATGATATTACGGACCGTAGATGGTGAAATCCCTAAATTCCTTGCAATAGCTGGTTGAGAAAGGTTTTTCTTAAACTGTTCAACAATTTGCTCACGCATTTGTTGACAAAGTGGTGACACTCGCCCCATCCTTGTTTGTGAATGACTGAGCATTTCATGGAATCTACTTTTATACCCAATCATGGTACCCACCTGTTCCCAATTTGCCTGTTCACCTGTAGGATGTTCCAAATAAGTGTTTGATGAGCATTCCTCAACTTTATCAGTATTTATTGCCACCTTTCCCAACTTCTTTGTCACTTGTTGCTGGCATCAAATTCTAAAGTTAATGATTATTTGCAAAAAAAAAAAAAGTTTATCAGTTTGAACATCAAATATGTTGTCTTTGTAGCATATTCAACTGAATATGGGTTGAAAATGATTTGCAAATCATTGTATTCCGTTTATATTTACATCTAACACAATTTCCCAACTCATATGGAAACGGGGTTAGTAGTTATTAACCTCAACCAGAGTGAACAGAATGGTAATGCTAACAAGCTGACGCTAAAGCCGATGTGTTTGTGTTGTCTGCGTGAGATAAACACTGACATTTATTATTTATATATTGTTATTTACACAAACACTGACAATATTTATATATTGTTATTTACAGATAAAAACTGACATTTATTATTTATATATTGTTATCTACAGATAAACACTGACATTTATTATTTATATATTGTTATTTACATATAAACACTGACATTTATTATTTATATATTGTTAATTACAGATGAAATGGACTAAAAGGTATATCGCCTGATCCTCATTAATGCGTCATTTACTGAGAGGACGACTTTCTGACTTTCATTGCGGACAAAAGCCTGACTTTTTATGAACAATTAGGTATACGTCCTTTTTTTTAATCACATGGTTGTTGTATAGTATTGCTTTTTATTTCATCTACTTACTTTGTAGTAAAAGAACTGTGACCTGATATTGTCCATTTACATGATATCAGTATAGAAATATAGTAAACCACTCCTCCATACGTCATCAGCCTGATTTGTATAAACTACCCTGAACTGTCAAATGCGGTGGAAACACAAACCACACACTTTTACAGGAACTACAGATTACGGGAACCAAAAGTAGTAGACACTTTTTGCAGACAGCCCGAAGTTTAAGACAGTAAAAGTAAGTAAAGGGTGAATAAAAGGTAAAATAAAGTAAAGGTAAAGAGTTAAAAGGTCAATGGAAGGCAAAATAAGGTTAAAAAAAAGTTACAGTAAATATAAGGTAAACAAAAGGTAAAACAAGTTAAAAAGATAATAAAAGAATGTAAAGGGTAAATAGAAGGTAAAATGCAGTGAATATAAGGTAACGTGTACGTACAAGGTGAAAAAGTTCAAAATGAAGGTAAACAAAAAGTAAATGAAGGTATAACAGGTTAAATAAAAGGTAAATACAATGTAAAAGAAGGTTAAAAAGATTTAAAAAAAAGTATGGTCAAAGGTAAAAAAAGGTAAAAGAAAGTTTAAAAAAAGAGTAAAAGAAGGTAAAAAAAAAGATGAATAGAAGAAGATACATAGAAGCTATCAAAATAAATAGATGGTGAATTAAGTGTAAAATAGGGTAAATAAAAGATGGTAAAAGAAGCTAAATAGAAGATAAAAGAAGCCTAAAAAGTAAAAGTAATAAAGTAAAAGAATGTCAAAAATGATTTAAGAAAAAAGGTACCGTAAATGGAAGCCAGAAGAAGATAAATAGAAGATAATTTAAAGGTAAAATGTGAAAAAGAATAAAAGAAGATGAAAAAGTTAAATAGAAGGTACAGTAAATAAAACGTAAAATAAGGTAATTAGAAGGTAAAAGTAAATAGAAGGTTAAAAAATGTAAATAAGGTGTATGATGGTAAAAGAAGGTAAATAAAGGGTAAAAGAAAGGAAAAATGTAAAAGAAGGGAAAAAAAGTAAGAGGAAAAAACATAGAAAGGTAAAAAAAATCAAATAAAAAGTAAATAGTAGCCAAAAAAAAGATCAACACAAAGAAAATATCAAGAAGATTAAAAAAGCTAAAAGAGGATAAAGGGAAAATAGATGAAAGTTAAAATAAGATAAATAGAATGTAAAAAAAAAAGGTAAATAGGTCAAATAAAGTCATTTGAAGGTAATGAAGGTTATAAAGTATGAAAATCTTTGTTTATTTCAACTTTTTCCCCTTAAATACGCATTGAGGCTATAAAGTGTGTTTGACCCGATTAATCGAACAAACTAATCGATAGATTGCTCAATTACTAAAATAATCAATAGCTGCAACTCTAAAGAACTTACAAAAAAGAAGGAACAACAAATATTTTTCTGTCCCATAGCGTCCATTACAATTACACGCAAAGTATCATGGCCAATTATGCATATGAGCCGATGACATCACCGCACAGCCACAAATAGATGAATGACTGTGGGAAAGGATGAAAATAGCACACTTCAGCTATGTTGTCCCTCACCTGTGTCGGCTGTGTCTGTGGTCTGCGTAACGGCGTCCTCAGGCACTTTCTCGTCCGTCGACTGCTTGTCTTCTGCCGCCGCCGCCGGCGCTTTCGCATCGGCGTCCACCTTGGTGTTTTGGTCTTCTGTACAAGACACGAGGGAACGATACTTCCAAATGAACCAGATGCAACAAGAGAAGGACGCTCACGTGCACACATTACCTGCGCGTGAAACAGACGGCGAGCTGCTGGCATCATTGTCCGTCACGTCCTGCTCATCTTTCTCCATCTGGGCTTCCTGTTCCTGCTCATCCACGGTACCGATGTCCATCATCTCGTCGAGATCGTTCTGTGTCCCCGTGGAACATTTCCCTTGACCCTCCTCCTCTTTGTCATGGACGTCCTCCTCCACCTCCGCCTCCACCTCCGCCTCCACCTCCGCCTCCGCCTCCTCCTCCTCCTCTTCCTCCTCCTCCGGGTCCTGTGCGGCGCTCATGTCCATCTCCTCGTCCTCGCCGTCTCCCTCAGCCAGACATCCGTCCTCGGTTTTCTCGCCACACGTTAAGTCGGAAGGCCCGGTCTCCGCTTCCGGGTGGGGCGGAGAAATATTCAAAGGTTCCCAACGGCATGGCACCAGCTGGAGGTCGGCTGCCTGATGTTTCAAAGTGTTGCCTTCCATTTCATTTGGAGCAGAAGCTCCTGGATCTCCAACATCTACTGGAGCTTCACCGTCGGTTTCCTGCACACAAACAGAAAACAAAGAGTAACATCTTGAGGGGTCAGAAAACAAACCAACCACAGTTATTACAATATTCTATTGGGTTAGGGCTGGGCGATATATCGATATACGCGATATATCGCGGGGTTGTCTCTGTGCGATATAGAAAATGACTATATCGTTATATCGAGTATACGTTCTCACACAGTTGCTTTTAGCTGCGGGCATTACACTACAGGCTCTCCTCGCACTTTCCGGTCTCTCCTTCTCACAGACAGCGAGCGCACCTTCTTACATACGTCACATACTGTCACGACATACGTCACATACGTATACGTCCTCCCAGAGCAGAGAGGTAGCAGCATGGCTAACGTTAGCTGTGATGCTAGCGGTAATACGAGAGAAAGAAGGTGCGAATCTGGTAACAAATTAAGGAATAATTAATTCCCAAGAAAAACAGCAGGGGGTCCATCGTCTGGCGGTGGTTTGGCTTCAAGTGGGAATATGTCAAACAGACAACCGTCATTTGTCAAGTGTGGAGCAAAAGCGTTGCTATAAAAAGTAGCATTAGTGCTTAGGGATGGCCTGAAACAGGTTTTTGCACTTCCGATCCGATACCGATATTGTTTTTGCACGTCCGATCCGATACCGATACTGACCGATACTGGCCTATCCGAGCATGTATTAAAGTTTAAAGTTATTTAGCCTACTTAGTTGTCAGAATCATATTGAAATGGGTTTTATTACTCTTGATAACAACTAGCCAGCTGAATTAGGGGAGTTTGAATAATACACAATGGTTGGTAACAAGAAACTGACCTGTTTATTCAAGGATAAACACAAAATAGACAAAATTATACATGACAAACAGAAATGGCATCATTGAAACTAGGGCTGGGCGATATGGCCTTTTTTTAATATTGCGATATTTTAAGGCCATATTGCGATACACGATATATATCTCGATATTTTGCCTCAGCCTTGAATGAACACTTGATGCATATAATCACAGCAGTATGATGATTCTATGTGTTTTGATTGATTGATTGAGACTTTCATTAGTAGGTTGCACAGTGAAGTACATATTCCGTACAATTGACCACTAAATGGTAACACCCCAATAAGTTTTTCAACTTGTTTAAGTCGGGGTCCACTTAAATTGATTCATGATACAGATATATACTATCAGATATATACTATCATCATAATACAGTCATCACACAAGATAATCACATTGAATTATTTACATTATTTATAATCCAGGGTGTGGAGGGGGGCGCCGGATGCAAGTGTCAAAAAGACAGCCAAAAGAGTTTGATATGAGAATAAATCTAAAGTTAAAATATAGGGTAGAAATGCATCCATTTGCAGGAAATGTAGTCTTGATTTTCAACATTTTCTTTCAAGGCTTGCATGTCTACATTAAAACATTCTTCTTCATACTGCATTAATATATGCTTCTTTTAAACTTTCATGGAGAGAAGGAAATCACAACTAAAAAAATCACAAATTTTTTCATACGGTGTTGATGTGGAAATTTTTGCCTCGGCATTTTGATGGTGTGGACGTGTGGCACCGAATGGAGATAAGCGTCTCGACAGACGTTACAATATTTGAACAATGATGACAAAAACTGTTTTCTCTGTCGTGTCCGTGTGTCGAAAATTGTTATGCGCTTATTTTTTTATTTGATTTTGTGCGTGGCATATAATTGCTATGCGCAGAGGACGTTTGAGCAGTGCGCAATTGCACAAGCGCGCACCTTAGAGAGAACGTTGGTCACACGGCTGCGCTAGCATCACAGCTAACGTTAGCCATGCTGCTACGTCTCTGCTCGGGGAGGACGTAAATGTATGTGACGTATGACGTCACACAGAAAAGAGTGAGAAGAGCCTGTCGTGTAATACCAGCAGCTAAAAGCAACTGTGTGAGAATCCACAGACCTGTGGATGTGTTGAAGGTGTGCTGGAAAATGCGGAACGGAACTTAGGGAGCAGCAGAAAAGTGGAATGTATTAGTTGGAAAACACGGAGCAGAGTTTTTTTTAAAACTGGATCTGGATCGGCATTTTCCCATGCCTTGCCGATACGCATTTTTTGGCAAATATCGGCGGCCGATCCGATCCAAATATCGGATCGGGACATCCCTATTACTGCTGTAACAAACAGTTCAGGGTGTCCCAAGTTACCGGAGTGTGTTAGGTAAGGAGGAGGAGTTTTGTCCCTCCAGAGTTGTTGCCGTAGGGCTGTGACGTAGGGTGTGTGTGGTTGTGGTAGGAGGTGTGTGATGTTGACATTAAAGAAGCGGTGGCTACCGAACCTGCTCGAATGTCTCCCGTTTATTATTTTATTAGATAAGTACGCTGTATAGGCAAACCCAGGACACTCGGCTGCACTGCTAAGTTGTAGCATCATTTGAAAAGTCACCCGCTAGACAATGAAGAGGGCTTACTCCGCACGTCAATATCTCCGTTCCAGATCAACACCGTATGAAAAAAATAGTGATTTTTTTAGTTGTTATTTCCTTCTCTGCATGAAAGTTTAAAAGGAGCATATATTAATGCAGTATGAAGAAGAATTTTTTAATGTAGACACATAGAATCATCATACTGCTGTGATTATATGCATCAAGTGTTCATTCAAGGCTAAGGCAAAATATCGAGATATATATCGTGTATCGCGATATGGCCTAAAAATATCGCGATATTAAAAAAAGGCAATATCGCCCAGCCCTAATTGCAGTCATTCTGAAACTGTGGTATGTGTACCACTAGTGCATGCGGCCCGTTAAGCTTTTCAATCTGGCCCGCCGGACATTCTCAAATAATTTCTATAGATCTTAAAGATGGAAACTGTAGCTGCCATTATGATGTGCAGTGATGTTTTCAAATGACCGTGAGTCTTGAACTATACAAAGTAGGGATGTCCGATAATATCGGCCGATAAATGCTTTAAAAAATGTAATATCGGAAATTATCGGTATCGGTTTCAAAAAGTATAATGTATGACTTTTTAAAACGCCGCTGTGTACACGGATGTAGGGAGAAGTACAGAGCGCCAATAAACCTTAAAGGCACTGCCTTTGCGTGCCGGCTCAAGTCACATAATATCTACGGCTTTTCACACACACACAAGTGAATGCAAGCATACTTGGTCAACAGCCATACAGGTCACACCGAGGGTGGCCGTATAAACAACTTTAACACTGTTACAAATATGCGCCACACTGTGAACCCACACCAAACAAGAATGACAAACACATTTCAGGAGAACATCCGCACCGTAACACAACATAAACACAACAGAACAAACACCCAGAACCCCTTGCAGCACTAACTCTTCCGGGACGCTACAATATAACCCCTACCCCCCCACCTCAACCTCATAATGCTCTCTCAGGGAGAGCATGTCCCAAAATTCCAAGCTGTTGTTTTGAGGCATGTTAAAAAAAAAAGCACTTTGTGACTTAAATAATAAAATATGGCAGTGCCATGTTGGCATTTTTTTCCCATAACTTCAGTTGAAGTTGTTCTCTTATTTTGGAAAACCTTGTCACAACAAAATTAGGCATAATAATGTGTTAATTCCACGACTGTATATATCGGTATCGGTTGATATCGGAATCGGTAATTAAGAGTTGGACAATATCGGAATAACGGATATCGGCAAAAAAAAGCCATTATCGGACATCTCTAATACAAAGTATTTCAATGGTTGGAATCTGCGCTTTTGCATGATATACTAGTTACTATGGTCATCTAATCAGTTACTATGGTAATCTAATTAGTTACTATGGTCATGTAAGCCACAGCAGCTCAGACGAGGCACCAAGCAGTGTGGGTGGGGAGCGTTTCCACAGAGTGTTTCCAGAGCGGCCAGCCTGAAATGCGGGTGTTAGGGACAGACGCAGAAGGAGATTTTTACAACAAAGTTCTAAAGCTTAGTGATATATCAGATGTATTAGATTGTCTGTTTTTTTTTTGTTTACCCCTTCGTGTTCATATTTCGCAGTTTGTTGCATTTTTGTTGCGTTTTGCTTGATTGTAAAATATGTCGATGGAGAGGGGGTGTGACGTTCATATGTTGTCAATATTCAGTGTTTTATCGTTCATAGTTAATATAGAAAATCCCATATTCTTTATTTTCATGTACAATGTGGGTGTCTCATTCAGTCAAAACATTTTTAATTCCATTCTGTTTTTTACGGCGGTCTGTCATCACGTTTTTAGCATTCAATCAGACATTACTGTGAGGTTTTGTATTAGTGTTCCTAAAAATAGATATACCGGCCCCCAGACACATTTTTTTCTCTAAATTTGGCCCCCCGAGTCAAAGTAATTGCCCAGGCTCGCACTAGTGGTGCGCAGGCTCCATCTAGTGGTACACTGAAGAATCACTTAATTTCATATTCAAACACAGTGTTACTGTTCAAACTGTGTGTAACGTTAGTGGCCAAAATTATTAAATATACTTGTTAAATAAAACCTCTGCCTTGTTTTTAATGTATATTTAGGCCTACTATGCTCCTGTATTTTAATGTTGGTAATTATGGTAGTACTTGGAGAACCAAGTTATTTCTGAGGTGGTACTTAGTGAGAAAAGTTTGAAACCACTGATCGATTGTTTCTCAGTGTCACTTTTGCCATTAAAGTCGTACCTTAGTTTACCTACGACCCACTTTTTGTAAAGTGGTGGTTTTTAACATGAAAATCACCCCTAAACTATTGCATTTAAATTACTGTTTTTACATGCTGTCTCAGACAATTATAAAACAAATACTAAGCATCCCTAAACTAGTTCCTAGCCCGCGGATCATTCTGCGGAAGAGTGTCCAGACAAAGAGTCCCACGAGAGCGGCCGTGCCAGTAACTTGAGGATTCCAGGTTCAATTCCCGCTTCGGCCATCCTATGTAGCTTAAAGATGTAGATAATAGGTTTCACAATCGCGCTTTGAGTCACTAGAGAAAAGCGCTATATAAATATAATTTCCTTCACTTCACATTTTTTTGTATTAAGTGTGACCGCAAAGTAATCAAACGGGGCTTGAAAAAGGTGCGAGTGACAGCACATTGATAAAGAAGATGAGAAAAAATATTGAATTCAACAACTCAAAGCAGAGTTTCCCCCAGATTGCCAATATACGAGTGGGGGCGTGGCCAATATGACATCATATAACTTGCATAATCTGCTTCGATGCGTACATTTTGTTGAAAACAACTTAAAAAATGTTACACATACATTTAAAAACAAATATGTGTTATTATTATTTATTCCCACTCCCTTTCAGGCAAAACTGGATTGTCATGTCATGAATTAATATTATTGTATGTTGTCGACCTTGTACTATTTCTGTGTCACTACCTGAAATGAATGAATGAATAATTAATTTGTATTAAAATATTTTTTTCTTTTATCATTTTGCTCTACATTTTAAAATGTTACTGCTTATTAGGGCTGCAACAACTAATCGATTATAAAAATAGTTGCCGATTAATTTAGTCATCGATTCGTTGGATCTATGCTATGCGCAGAGGCAATATATACAGGTAAAAGCCAGTAAATTAGAATATTTTGAAAAACTTGATTTATTTCAGTAATTGCATTCAAAAGGTGTAACTTGTACATTATATTTATTCATTGCACACAGACTGATGCATTCAAATGTTTATTTCATTTAATTTTGATGATTTGAAGTGGCAACAAATGAAAATCCAAAATTCCGTGTGTCACAAAATTAGAATATTACTTAAGGCTAATACAAAAAAGGGATTTTTAGAAATGTTGGCCAACTGAAAAGTATGAAAATGAAAAATATGAGCATGTACAATACTCAATACTTGGTTGGAGCTCCTTTTGCCTCAATTACTGCGTTAATGCGGCGTGGCATGGAGTCGATGAGTTTCTGGCACTGCTCAGGTGTTATTAGAGCCCAGGTTGCTCTGATAGTGGCCTTCAACTCTTCTGCGTTTTTGGGTCTGGCATTCTGCATCTTCCTTTTCACAATACCCCACAGATTTTCTATGGGGCTATGGTCAGGGGAGTTGGCGGGCCAATTTAGAACAGAAATACCATGGTCCGTAAACCAGGCACGGGTAGATTTTGCGCTGTGTGCAAGCGCCAAGTCCTGTTGGAACTTGAAATCTCCATCTCCATAGAGCAGGTCAGCAGCAGGAAGCATGAAGTGCTCTAAAACTTGCTGGTAGACGGCTGCGTTGACCCTGGATCTCAGGAAACAGAGTGGACCGACACCAGCAGATGACATGGCACCCCAAACCATCACCCAACCATGCAAATTTTGCATTTCCTTTGGAAATCGAGGTCCCAGAGTCTGGAGGAAGACAGGAGAGGCACAGGATCCACGTTGCCTGAAGTCTAGTGTAAAGTTTCCACCATCAGTGATGGTTTGGGGTGCCATGTCATCTGCTGGTGTCGGTCCACTCTGTTTCCTGAGATCCAGGGTCAACGCAGCCGTCTACCAGCAAGTTTTGGAGCACTTCATGCTTCCTGCTGCTGACCTGCTCTATGGAGATGGAGATTTCAAGTTCCAACAGGACTTGGCGCCTGCACACAGCGCAAAATCTACCCGTGCCTGGTTTACGGACCATGGTATTTCTGTTCTAAATTGGCCCGCCAACTCCCCTGACCTTAGCCCCATAGAAAATCTGTGGGGTATTGTGAAAAGGAAGATGCAGAATGCCAGACCCAAAAACGCAGAAGAGTTGAAGGCCACTATCAGAGCAACCTGGGCTCTCATAACACCTGAGCAGTGCCAGAAACTCATCGACTCCATGCCACGCCGCATTAACGCAGTAATTGAGGCAAAAGGAGCTCCAACCAAGTATTGAGTATTGTACTTGCTCATATTTTTCATTTTCATACTTTTCAGTTGGCCAACATTTCTAAAAATCCCTTTTTTGTATTAGCCTTAAGTAATATTCTAATTTTGTGACACACGGAATTTTGGATTTTCATTTGTTGCCACTTCAAATCATCAAAATTAAATGAAATAAACATTTGAATGCATCAGTCTGTGTGCAATGAATAAATATAATGTACAAGTTACACCTTTTGAATGCAATTACTGAAATAAATCAAGTTTTTCCAAATATTCTAATTTACTGGCTTTTACCTGTATATATTTTTTTATAAACCTTTATGTACAAACAACTGAGAAACAATAATCAAAATAAGTATGGTGCCAGTATGCTGTTTTTCCCCCAATAAAATACTGGAAAGGATAGAAATGTAGTTTGTCTCTTTTATCCGATTATTAATCGATTAATCGAAGTAATAATCGACAGATTAATCGATTGTCAAATTAATCGTTAGTTGCAGC
>NC_084584.2:14390000-14420000 GCF_033978685.3 Nerophis lumbriciformis | reverse complement strand
TCGGTCTCGCAACTACGGTAAACAGCCGCCATCTTTTTTCCCCGTAGAAGAGGAAGTGCTTCTTCTTCTACGCAAGCAACCGCCAAGGTAAGCACCCGCCCCCATAGAACAGGAAGCGCTTCTTCTTCTACTGTAAGCAACCACCCGCCCGCGTAGAAGAAGAAAAAGCGCGCGGATATTACGTTTCATTTCCTTTGTGTGTTTACATCTGTAAAGACCACAAAATGGCTCCTACTAAGCGACAGGGATCCGGTTCATGAAAAGACGCAATCTCTCCAGCCGCACACGGACTACCGTACTATTTCACAGCAACTGCCTAAAGACTTTCAAGAAAAGCTGGCTACTTTCCGTGCATATTGTAAAAACAAGATAGCTGAAAAAAAGATCCGGCCAGAGAACATTATCAACATGGACGAGGTTCCACTGACTTTTGATATTCCTGTGAACCGCACTGTGGATACAACGGGAGCACGTACGGTGAATATTCGCACCACAGGGAATGAGAAGTCATCCTTCACTGTGGTTCTAGCTTGCCATGCTAATGGCCAGAAACTTCCACCTATGGTGATATTCAAAAGGAAGACCTTGCCAAAAGAGACCTTTCCAGCCGGCGTCATCATAAAAGCTAACTCGAAGGGATGGATGAAGAAAAGATGAGCGAGTGGTTAAGGTAAGTTTACGCGAAGAGGCCGGGTGGCTTTTTTCACGCAGCTCCGTCCATGTTGATATACGACTCCGTGCGCGCCCACATCACGCTGGTTTTTAATATATTATTAAAGTTTGACTGACCTGACTGTTTTTTTGACATTCCTTTAGCGCAGTTAGATGCGGCTTATAACACGGGGCGTCTTATAGGTGGACAAAGTTTTGAAATATGCCGTTCATTGAAGGCGCGGCTTATAACCCAGGGCGCCTTATGGTGCGGAAAATACGGTATATATATACACAGGTAAAAGCCAGTAAATTAGAATATTTTGAAAAACTTGATTTATTTCAGTAATTGCATTCAAAAGGTGTAACTTGTACATTATATTTATTCATTGCACACAGACTGATGCATTCAAATGTTTATTTCATTTAATTTTGATGATTTGAAGTGGCAACAAATGAAAATCCAAAATTCCGTGTGTCACAAAATTAGAATATTACTTAAGGCTAATACAAAAAAGGGATTTTTAGAAATGTTGGCCAACTGAAAAGTATGAAAATGACAAATATGAGCATGTACAATACTCAATACTTGGTTGGAGCTCCTTTTGCCTCAATTACTGCGTTAATGCGGCGTGGCATGGAGTCGATGAGTTTCTGGCACTGCTCAGGTGTTATGAGAGCCCAGGTTGCTCTGATAGTGGCCTTCAACTCTTCTGCGTTTTTGGGTCTGGCATTCTGCATCTTCCTTTTCACAATACCCCACAGATTTTCTATGGGGCTAAGGTCAGGGGAGTTGGCGGGCCAATTTAGAACAGAAATAACATGGTCCGTAAACCAGGCACGGGTAGATTTTGCGCTGTGTGCAGGCGCCAAGACTTGTTGGAACTTGAAATCTCCATCTCCATAGAGCAGGTCAGCAGCAGGAAGCATGAAGTGCTCTAAAACTTGCTGGTAGACGGCTGCGTTGACCCTGGATCTCAGGAAACAGAGTGGACCGACACCAGCAGATGACATGGCACCCCAAACCATCACTGATGGTGGAAACTTTACACTAGACTTCAGGCAACGTGGATCCTGTGCCTCTCCTGTCTTCCTCCAGACTCTGGGACCTCGATTTCCAAAGGAAATGCAAAATTTGCATGGTTGGGTGATGGTTTGGGGTGCCATGTCATCTGCTGGTGTCGGTCCACTCTGTTTCCTGAGATCCAGGGTCAACGCAGCCGTCTACCAGCAAGTTTTAGAGCACTTCATGCTTCCTGCTGCTGACCTGCTCTATGGAGATGGAGATTTCAAGTTCCAACAGGACTTGGCGCCTGCACACAGCGCAAAATCTACCCGTGCCTGGTTTACGGACCATGGTATTTCTGTTCTAAATTGGCCCGCCAACTCCCCTGACCTTAGCCCCATAGAAAATCTGTGGGGTATTGTGAAAAGGAAGATGCAGAATGCCAGACCCAAAAACGCAGAAGAGTTGAAGGCCACTATCAGAGCAACCTGGGCTCTCATAACACCTGAGCAGTGCCAGAAACTCATCGACTCCATGCCACGCCGCATTAACGCAGTAATTGAGGCAAAAGGAGCTCCAACCAAGTATTGAGTATTGTACATGCTCATATTTTTCATTTTCATACTTTTCAGTTGGCCAACATTTCTAAAAATCCCTTTTTTGTATTAGCCTTAAGTAATATTCTAATTTTGTGACACACGGAATTTTGGATTTTCATTTGTTGCCACTTCAAATCTTCAAAATTAAATGAAATAAACATTTGAATGCATCAGTCTGTGTGCAATGAATAAATATAATGTACAAGTTACACCTTTTGAATGCAATTACTGAAATAAATCAAGTTTTTCAAAATATTCTAATTTACTGGCTTTTACCTGTATATATCCCCGCGACCCCGAAGGGAATAAGCGGTAGAAAATGGATGGATGGATGGATGGATGGATGGATATATATATATATATATATATATATAAAAGAAATACTTGAATTTCAGTGTTCATTTATTTACACATATACACACACATAACACTCATCTACTCATTGTTGAGTTAAGGGTTGAATTGTCCATCCTTTTTCTATTCTCTGTCACTATCTTTCGAACCATGCTGAACACCCTCTCTGATGATGCATTGCTGTGTGGCACGCACAAAAGTGCTTTCATCAAATGCACTAGATGGCAGTATTGTCCTGTTTAAGAGTGTCACAACATTGCTGTTTACGGCAGACGGACTGCTTTACTGTAGACGTTCTTTATATTGTGGGAAAGCGGACTCAGGTCCGCATGGAGCTGGAGGGGGCGTGGCCTCCAGCTCCGCCTGAATTTCGGGAGATTTTCGGGAGAAAATTTGTCCCGGGAGGTTTTCGGGAGAAAATTTGTCCCGGGAGGTTTTCGGGAGAGGCGCTGAATTTCGGGAGTCTCCCGGAAAATCCGGGAGGGTTGGCAAGTATGAAAGCAAGTCATCCATCAAACTGTACACTGTATAAACTACAATACATTATTACAATTACAGTAAAATACTGACAGCAGAGTTGCCAGAATTTTACAGTTAAAAAAACTGTGGTAGCGGATGTCCATTTACAGCAGGCATAGGCATTTATTTTGACTCGGGGAGCCAAATTTAGAGAAAAAAATGTGTCTGGGGGCCGGTATATCTATTTTTAGGAACACTAACACAAAACCTCACAATAATGTCTGATTGAATGCTAAAAACGATATGACGGACCGCCTTAAAAAACAGAACGGAATTTGATTTTTTTTTTTACTGAATGATACCCCCGCAGTGTACATGAAAATAAAGAATGTGGGATTTACAATATTATCTATGAACGATAAAACACTGAATATTGACAACATATGAACCAATCGATCGACATATTTTACAATCAAGCGAAACGCAACAAAATTGCAACAAACAGCAAAATATGAACGTGAAGGGTAAAAAAAACCCACCTACAATCCGATATATCACTCAGCTTTAGAAATTTCTTGTAAAAATCTCCTTCCGCGTCTGTCCCTGACACCCGCATTTCAGGCTGGCCGCTCTGGAAACACTCCCCACCCACACTGCTTGGTGCCTCGTCTGAGCTGCTGTGATTACCATAGTAACTAATTAGATTACCATAACTAGTATATCACGCAAAAGCGCAGATTCCTACCATTGAAATACTTTGTATAGTTCAAGACTTGCGGTCATTTGAAAACATCACTGCACATCATAATGGCAGCTACAGTTTCCATCTTAAAGATCTAAAAAAATTATTTGGGAATGTACAGCGGGCCAGATTGAAAAGCCTAACGGGCCGCATGGGGCCCCAGGGCCTTAATTTGCCCAGGTCTGATTTACAGTGACACTGTAAAAACAACCATAGATTTTATGATAAAAACTAGCAGCTACATTGCCAGATTTCTATCATAAAAACAAACATGTGGTACGGTTTTTCCATTCACACCGTGAAAACTAGATTTTATGGTAAAAAACGGGCAACTCAGCTGCCAGAATTTTATCGTTTAAAAAACCCAAATGCGGTATCGTTTTACCATTTACAGCAGCACCCTGTAAAAACAACCATACATTTCATGACAAAAAACTAACATCTGGGTTGCCAAAATTTTACCGAAAAAAACCTGTGGTACTAGTTTTACATTTATAGCGACACCGTTAAAACAATCATACATTTTGTGGTAAAAAAAACCAGGCAGCTCAGTTGCCAGAGTGTTACTGCTAATAACTGCGGTATCGTTTATTCATTTACAGCAACAGCCTGTAAAAAGAACCGTAAATTCTACGGCAAAAAACTGTCAGCTGGAGTGCCAAGATTTTACCGTAAATAAAAACAAATTGTGGTACCGCTTTTCCAGTTAGTCACAATGTAAAAACTACCACAGATTTTATGTTAAAAAACAACAGCTCAGAATTCTATTAAAAAAAAAAATGGTACAGTTTTTCTATTTACAGTAATACAGACATAGAAATTGGCTACGGGCCTGCCAGTTTATCGTAAAAAAACAGTGCAAATGTTTTTACACCTATTAATAGATTAGATTTATATGGCACCTTTCTAGACACGATGCACATTTCAGTAATATGCTGTAAAAAACACTAAATTTTCCAGAAAAATTTCAGCGAACGATTTGCCAGTTCTAAAAAATTTTTTTTATAATTAATATTTGTTTTTATAATGATCAAATGCATAGGCAAATGTCTAATATCATGAGGTGAATGTTTATACATTTAGTCATACATACTCACTGCTACAAGCAGCCCACTAAGGGCACCTATAACTGCGATGTGGCCTCTTGAAGAGTTTGATACCTTTGCTCTATAGTCATCCCTCACTACATTGCGCTTCAAGTTGTATCCATCCATCCATTTTCTACCACTTGTCCCGTTCAGGGTCGCGGGGGGTGCTGGAGCCTATCTCAGCTGCATTCGGGTGGAAGGCGGTGTACACTCTGGACAAGTCGCCACCTCATCGCAGGGCCGACACAGATAGACAGACAACATTCACAAACAAAGGACCATTTAGTGTTGCCAATCAACCTATCCCCAGGTGCATGCGTTTGGAGGTGGGAGGAAGCCGGAGTACCCGTAGGGAAAGGGGAGAACTTGCAAACTCTACACAAAAAGATCCCGAGCCCGGGATTAAACTCAGGACCTACGTATTGTGAGGCACGTGCACTAACCCGTGTGGCACCGTGCTGCTTCAAGTTGTATTTTAAATTAACAAAATACATTGTACTTATTTTTTTGCTTAAAATAGGCATAAAAAATGTACAATGTTTTTTATTACAGTGCAGTATTTTTCCCATTTCCTATTATGTTGTAGCTAACGATAAAAAATAAATGTACTTCCGTTTTCATGTTGTGTGAACAATGCTAACAACACGGTGGCTAATCTTGCCGCCATCTTCACCGTGACAATCGAGTTGACCAACTTTTGGCAGGACAACTTTTTCATGCAACTCCCGTTTCATCAATAACATCTCCATATTGGTGAGCCTATAACGTGAGAGATGCCAAAAGACAAGACACGAGACATGGGACGCCACCGAAATGCTAACAAGACTATCAGCAGCCGTGGCGGTGAACTCTGTTGATATTCGACACCAGGTCCTTGTGAGACATGCAATGCTAACAACACAGCTAACGGCTAATTTAGCTGCAACTGCCACGTTGACCAAGTTTTTGCCGAACACACATTTAAGCACATTGAAACCCAGTTCGAAAAGAGAAATGTGTTGTAGTGGCCGGGTGAAGGCCATTGCAATGACGCATGGAGGATGATACCAGTGAGAACTGTAACCTACAGTAGAACGCACTCAAGGACACTTTTGGTTGAAAGGAGTGTAAAGGTGACTACACAGGTGTTATTTCATGTACATCAAATGATGTAAAAGAAACGTTTTTATGTTTGTAAACTGTTTTTTGTGCTCGAACTTTCACATCAATATTAATAATAATCCGACTTTGTGGACATTTGTTTACTCCGTTAACTGCGAGAAACGAGGGACAACTGCAATATACTCAGTCACTTTTACTCCTGTACTGATTAATTATATAATATCCAAGGTAATGCTTGTTGGTCAAAGGTTCTTTATTACAGAAAATGCTAACGTTAAACACAAAAAGGAAAGAAATGATTAAAGGGGAACATTATCACAATTTCAGAAGGGTTAAAACCATTAAAAATCAGTTCCCAGTGGCTTATTTTATTTATCAAAGTTTTTTTCAAAATTTTACCCTTCACGCAATATCCCGAAAAAAGCTTCAAAGTGCCTGATTTTAACCATCGTTATATACACCCGTCCATTTTCCTGTGACGTCACACAGTGATGCCAACACAAACAAACATGGCGCATAGAACAGCAAGGGATAGCGACATTAGCTCGGATTCAGACTCGGATTTCAGCGGCTTAAGCGATTCAACAGATTACGCATGTATTGAAACGGATGGTTGTAGTGTGGAGGCAGGTAGCGAAAACGAAATTGAAAAAGAAACTGAAGCTATTGAGCCATATCGGTTTGAACCGTATGCAAGCGAAGCCGACGAAAACGACATGACAGCCAGCGACACGGGAGAAAGCGAGGACGAATTCGGCGATCGCCTTCTAACCAACGATTGGTATGTGTTCGTTTGGCATTAAAGGAAACTAACAACTATGAACTAGGTTTACAGCATATGAAATACATTTGGCAACAACATGCACTTTGAGAGTGCGGACAGCCCAGTTTTCATCAATTAATATATTCTGTAGACATACCCTCATCCGCTCTCTTTTCCTGAAAGCTGATCTGTCCAGTCTAGTTGGAAATGCATCTGCTTTGAGTGTCGCAGGATATCCACACATTCTTGCCATCTCTGTCGTAGCATAGCTTTCGTCTGTAAAGTGTGCGGAACAAACGTCCAATTTCTTGCCACTTTCGCATCTTTGGACCACTGGTGCAACTTGAATCCGTCCCTGTTCGTGTTGTTACACCCTCCGACGAGGCATGATGTCTCCAAGGTACGGAAAACAGTCGAAAAAAACGGAAAATAACAGAGCTGATTTGACTCGGTGTTTGAGAAAACGGCAGATTGCTTCCTGATGTGACGTCACGTTGGGACGTCATCGCTCCGAGAGCGAATGTAAGAAAGGCGTTTAATTCGCCAAAATTCACCCATTTAGAGTTCGGAAAATTGGTTAAAAAAAAAAAAGGTCTTTTTTCTGCAACATCAAGGTATATATTGACGCTTACCAGTGTTGGGACTAACGCGTTACAAAGTAACGCGTTACTGTAACGCCGTTAGTTTCGGCGGGAACTAGTAATCTAACGCGTTATTTTTTATATTCAGTAACTCAGTTACCGTTACTACATGATGCGTTACTGCGTTATTTTACGTTATTTTTCATGTAGTATCGGCTAGAAACAGAAGATCTGAGTGTGTTTTATTGCAGCGGTGGAAAAGAAAAGGCGTGCTTTGTGTGGGTGGGGGCGGGGGGGACTCCCATACCGCAGTTGAGGAGCGCAGGGGAGACGTTCCTCCAGGGCCTATGTACGTCTTCGGCGCTAACAACCTTCACTTTACCCGGCAGTGGGTCTTTACAGCTGAGGGTGAATGAAGAGACCGGCGGTTTGTTGCAACTTTGTGACTTTATTGTACGCAGCCATCCACCAAGCTAGAGCACCTGCAAGCACTCACTGTCGCCGGTCCCTCACCTCTCTCGCCCACTCACTCACTGACGTCACTCACCTCACATGCTGTCATACCTTAAAGGGCCACACACACACACACACACACACATACGCTACTCTCATAACAACTAACAAGACATCATGGAGAAGCCAGAAGTCGAGTTTTTTAACATGGAGATATTCTCAATACTTTTCTTTTGTCGAGCACAAAGAAAATAACATTTTAGTTAAATGTAAGTTGTGTCTTGGATCAAAGATCCTATCTACTTAAAGTTACAGTTAAAGTGCCATTATGTTGCAGCTATTTAAAATAGTTTTGTCAATTTGTTCTGGCCTGAAATAAATTGGCCCTTTGAAACGTATCTTTGTCTTTGTGTGTTGTATGTAGAGCACATTGCTTAGCAGAGTTCAGTGATGCAAATGCATGTCAAGTTGATCAACACATTGTATTATTCTTCAGTGCAATAACAGTACTGAAATGAAGGCTAAAAGGGCATTAATGGGAGCCTTAAAAAAAAAAGGGGGAAAAAAAAAGTACCGTATTTTCCGCACCATAAGCCGCCCCGTGTTATAAGCCGCGCCTTCAATGAACGGCATATTTCAAAACTTTGTCCACCTATAAGCCGCCCTGTGTTATAAGCCGCATCTAACTGCGCTACAGGGAATGTCAAAAAAACAGTCAGATAGGTCAGTTAAACTTTAATAATATATTAAAAACCAGCGTTCTAACAACTCTGTTCACTCCCAAAAT
The DNA here is from genome assembly GCF_033978685.3 of Nerophis lumbriciformis. Taxonomy (NCBI): domain Eukaryota; kingdom Metazoa; phylum Chordata; class Actinopteri; order Syngnathiformes; family Syngnathidae; genus Nerophis; species Nerophis lumbriciformis. Next base: position 14,411,416 of record NC_084584.2, on the reverse strand, counting down.
GTACGGTAATGTGCAAATGTGCAATCACAAACATAGTAAAATTCAAAATAGTGCAGAGCAATAGCAATAACTTAATGTTGCTCGAACGTTAATGTCACAACACACAAAATAAACATAACACTCACTTTCTGAAGTTATTCTTCATTCATAAATCCCTCGAATTCTTCTCCTACGGTGTCAGAATTAAAAAGTTGGGCGAATTACGGGATCCAAAATGGCCGGCTCCGTCTCGTCGAAGTCATCAGTCAGTGTCGCTGTTGTTTTTCCAGCAGTTCCGTGAATCCTGCCTTCCGGAAAGCTCGGACCACAGTTGAGACCGAAATATCCGCCCAGGCATTTACGATCCACTGGCAGATGTTGGCGTATGTCGTCCGGCGCTGTCTCCCTGTCTTAGTGAATGTGTGTTCGCCTTCGGTCATCCATTGTTCCCACGCCGTTCGCAGTCATGCTTTAAATGCCTTGTTGACACCAATATCGAGCGGTTGGAGTTCTTTGGTTAATCCACCCGGAATGACGGCGAGTGTTGTATTTGTGTGCTTCACTTGTTTTTTGACACCATCTGTGATGTGGGCGCGCATGGAGTCGTATATCAACATGGACGGAGCTGCGTGAAAAAAGCCACCCGGCCTCTTCGCGTAAACTTCCCTTAACCACTCGCTCATCTTTTCTTCATCCATCCATCCCTTCGAGTTAGCTTTTATGATGACGCCGGCTGGAAAGTTCTCTTTTGAATATCACCATGGGTGGAAGTTTCTGGCCATTAGCATGGCAAGCTAGAACCACAGTGTGTCGCTTAGTAGGAGCCATTTTGTGGTCTTTACAGATGTAAACACACAAAGGAAATGAAACGTAATACCCGCGCGCTTCTTCTTCTATGGGGGCGGGTGCTTACCTTGGCGGTTGCTTACCGTAGAAGAAGAAGCACTTCCTCTTCTACGGGGAAAAAATATGGCGGCTGTTTACCGTAGTTGCGAGACCTAAACTTTATGAAAATGAATCTTAATATTAATCCATATATAAAGCGCACCGGGTTATAAGCCGCACTGTCATCTTTTGAGTAAATTTGTGGTTTTTAGGTGCGGCTAATAGTGTGGAAAATACGGTAACTAAATAGTTACTTTTCACAGTAACGCATTACTTTTTGGTGTAAGTAACTGAGTTAGTAACTGAGTTACTTTTGAAATAAAGTAACTAGTAACTGTAACTAATTACTGGTTTTCAGTAACTAACCTAACACTGACGCTTACATAGGTCTGATGATAATGTTCCCCTTTAAGAGACTTAGAAAAGGGGTGGGATTAAATGTTTTTCCTGCTCCTTTGACATGTTGGATTTTAAAAGTGTAACCATGTGATGTACTACTTTGTTAAGCCATTAACTCGTATTTAATTAATGAAGGCCATCATGCTAACACGGTGGAATGGATGCATCTTTTTGGTCGATGGGGTGCGTCCCATTTCACGCATGGCCGGTTCAAGCTCGCCCTCGCCATTACAAAAACAAAACAAAAAAAAATCAATATGTGGGGTTTGCGTCCGCACGACGCTACGGTGCAAGTTTAATTTCTGAGTGACTAAAGGAAGAGATTGTGAAGCAGAGGTGACAAGTGGGCGTACAAAGAGTTTCTTTTGAGCGACAGTTTATTACTGAAAATAACAGCTTCTTCCTGTTGAAGCTAGATGACGAGGATAAAACATGCACTGAGAAAAAAAAAAAAAGAAGCAAAACCACTGCCGAGCTTTTTCCAAAGATGACGACAAGCTTTTAATGCAAAAGTTTACTTTGAAGGAAAATGGCAGTTTGTGGCACACTGTGGTGACACAAATCTTTAAAAATGGCAGGAAACAAAAAAAGAAGCTTTTTGGAAGATGCATCACTGGAAACATTAACGTCACGTCCTCTCCAACAAGTTACCATATTCTGTAGGTCTTAATAAAGGGGCCCTATCCTGCTCATTTTAGGGGCTTTTAAAATGATATTGGAATTCAGTGGGGCAAATTCACGAGACAAAAATGACAGGAGGCATGACAACCTCATGATATGACAGTTGCACATCATGTAGAACTGGAGTACATTTTTTTAAACATATCTAAATCGGAATAGTTGCAATTGAAGGAAAGGACCCCTTAAAAAAAAGCAAGTCCTTGAATATTTGTAAAAAATGGGAGCGGATTTCATTTTATAAAACAGATGCGTAGCACTTGTAAAGTAAATCTGTGTCGAATTAAAAAAAGATGGATGTTGGAGAAAACATCAAAAAAAATAAAAATAGAAGGACCGGCAAAAATGTTCTCCTCAAGTGTCCATTTGATGTCAGATTAACATCCAAAAGAACAAAAAGCTCAAACCTTCTCCCGTCTTTTCTAGCGTCCTCCCGACTTGCGTCCGGCCCAGGAGCGAGAGCGGGAGCGCGACCTCGACGCGGAGCGAGACCGGGAGTGTGACGGGGAGCGGGTGGGCCGGGGTTCTTCCTCTGCGTAATTTGACGCGGACGATGGCTTGGCGCCCTCATGAGGGGACTCGGATCTGGAGCCAGACCTTCCTTTGGACTCTCTATGATGTTTCTGCCTGGATCTGAACAAAAACAACTTTTAATTCAACGCAGCCAAAGTCAGATGTCGAGCATTTTTCAACAAAATACATCACTTCTTAAATAGCCTAACTGCTGTTTATTGTGGCAGATGCAAATTCCATGTTTGGTCTCTAATTATGGTAAATGGGTTATACTTTTAGCGCTTTTCTACCTTTAAAGGGGAACATTATCACCAGACCTATGTAAGCGTCAATATATACCTTGATGTTGCAGAAAAAAAGACCATATATTTTTTTAACCGATTTCCGAACTCTAAATGGGTGAATTTTGGCGAATGAAACGCCTTTCTAATCTTCCCTCTCGGAGCGATGACGTCACAACATGGCGTCACATCGGGAAGCAATCCGCCATTTTCTCAAACACCGAGTCAAATCAGCTCTGTTATTTTCCGTTTTTCAACTGTTTTCCGTACCTTGGAGACATCATGCCTCGTCGGTGTGTTGTCGGAGGGTGTAACAACACGAACAGGGACGGATTCAAGTTGCACCAGTGGCCCAAAGATGCGAAAGTGGCAAGAAATTGGACGTTTGTTCCGCACACTTTACCGACGAAAGCTATGCTACGACAGAGATGGCAAGAATGTGTGGATATCCTGCGACACTCAAAGCAGATGCATTTCCAACGATAAAGTCAAAGAAATCTGCCGCCAGACCCCCATTGAATCTGCCGGAGTGTGTGAGCAATTCAGGGACAAAGGACCTCGGTAGCATGGCAAGCAATGGCGGCAGTTTGTTCCCGCAGACGAACGAGCTAAACCCCCTATCGACCCTAGCTTCCCTGGCCTGCTGACATCAACTCCAAAACTGGACAGATCAGCTTTCAGGAAAAGAGCGCGGATGAGGGTATGTCTACAGAATATATTAATTGATGAAAATTGGGCTGTCTGCACTCTCAAAGTGCATGTTGTTGCCAAATGTATTTCATATGCTGTAAACCTAGTTCATAGTTGTTAGTTTCCTTTAATGCCAAACAAACACATACCAATCGTTGGTTAGAAGGCGATCGCCGAATTCATCCTCGCTTTCTCCCGTGTCGCTGGCTGTCGTGTCGTTTTCGTTGGTTTCGCTTGCATACGGTTCAAACCGATATGGCTCAATAGCTTCAGTTTCTTCTTCAATTTCGTTTTTGCTACCTGCCTCCACATTACAACCATCCGTTTCAATACATTCGTAATCTGTTGAATCGCTTAAGCCGCTGAAATCCGAGTCTGAATCCGAGCTAATGTCGCTATAGCTTGCTGTTCTTTCCGCCATGTTTGTTTGTGTTGGCTTCACTATGTGATGTCACAGGAAAATGGACGGGTGTTTATAACGATGGTTAAAATCAGACACTTTGAAGCTTTTTTTAGGGATGTTGCGTGATGGGTAAAATTTTGAAAAAAACTTCGAAAAATATAATAAGCCACTGGGAACTGATTTTTAATGGTTTTAACAATTCTGAAATTGTGATAATGTTCCCCTTTAAGGTACTCAAAGCGCTTTGACACTATTTCCACATTCACACACTGATGGCGGGAGCTGCCATGCAAAGCCCTAACCACGACCCACCAGGAGCAAGGGTGAAGTGTCTTGCTCAAGGACACAACGGACGTGACTAGGTTGGTAGAAGCTGGGGATCGAACCAGGAACCCTCAGATTGCTGGCACGGCCACTCTCCCAACTGCGCCACGCCGTCTCCAATTGGGGTGGAACGGGTCAGAAAAACCACAGTTCGGATTAAGGATGGGCAATATGGCTGAAAATTGTATCACGATAAGTGTTTTGGATCGGTCGATACTGATGATTATTGATGTTTATGACCCGTTAAAAATAAGGACCAGGAGAAAAATATATTGCATGAAATTTAATTTCAAATGTAACCTTCCTTTGATTATAATACTTTTGCAGAAATGAAAGGGCATGTAAAAACAAGCATGGAACACAATCAATCAATGTAAACACAATTCTAAAATCACATAGAACACTTAACCTCTTAAAATGAAGCATAAATAAGAAATATGTAATATGTGCTTAATAAAGTGTAACAAGTGTGAAAATGTAAACCTGAGAAAAACTGTTTTCTGCAGGTTTAGTGCCAGGAAGTTACAGCTGTGCTCTAAAGGGTGAGCGCGGTTAAGGTGGTGGGTATTACCGGTCTTGGTGGGAACAAGCGCCTTTCATCATTTACAGACCACATTGGTCTGACTACGGTCCCTTTAAAAAAAAAATTTTAAATCCACAAAACCGCCATACTTTTGAGGTGTCTTTTCCAGTTCTATCCACAATTTCTTCACTCTCAGCAGCACTCATTTTTATTTTCTCTTCTCACTTTATGCAAAGCATCAACTGTGAGACAAGAGGGCGCAACCGAAATTGATAGTTGATACGGTTAACCAATTGGCTGTTGGCGTGTCACTCCAACTGATCAGTGATCACTTCCTGCGTTGCTCGGTTACTAGAGTGTGTGCTTTTGTTCATGCAACCAACCTTATAATTATTGAGCGTGTTATCAAAAAAACATTTTTTTACGATACATATTGATATAGTTTTATCGCCCAGCCTTAGTTTGAATTTTATCAAAGTTTTTTGAAACGGCTTCTGTTTGGACTTGGTGTATACTTTTACGGCCCAGAATACCATATATCCCAATAATCCACCATTACCATTTATCATCTGTGGTCCTTACAATAACATCTTAATAAATAAAACTTTAAAATGTCAGCGAGGGAGAGAAGTGTGAGCTGCAGTCTTCGGCAGTGTCTTCTCCCCATCCACTTTGTTGTAGCGTGCAAGGACGGGAGTGGAAGAAGTGTCAAAAGATGGAGCTAACTGCTTTAATGACATTCAGACTTTACTTAAATCAATAACGGAGCAGCATCTCCTCATCCGTGGCTCACTAGTGCAACAACGCAGGAAATGTGTCCCGCGAAAACCGTCCGACCGGAACTCTCTAATAGCTAAAGTTCCTTGGGTGAATTATGTAACCCCACTACACCGGTAGTTTTTAGCACTTCCATAGCGAGTCTACTGATAGATATAACTTAGGACTAGGGATGTCCGATAATGGCTTTTTGCCGATATCCGATATTGTCCAACTCTTTAATTACCGATACCGATATCAACTGATACCGATATATACAGTCGTGGACTTAACACATTATTATGCCTAATTTGGACAACCAGGTATGGTGAAGATAAGATACTTTTTTTTTTAATTAATAAAATAAAATAAGATAAATAAATTAAAAACATTTTCTTGAATAAAAAAGAAAGTAAAACAATATAAAAACAGTTACATAGAAACTAGTAATTAATGAAAATTAACTGTTAAAGGTTAGTTCTATTAGTGGACCAGCAGCACGCACAATCATGTGTGCTTACGGACTGTATCCCTTGCAGACTGTATTGATATATATTGATATATAATGTAGGAACCAGAATATTAATAATAGAAAGAAACAACCCTTTTGTGTGAATGGGGGAGGGAGGTTTTTTGGGTTGGTGCACTAATTGTAAGTGTATCTTGTGTTTTTATGTTGATTTAATTAAAAAAAACAACAACAACCCGATACCGATAATTTCCGATATTACATTTTAGCAGGCCGATATTATCGGACATCTCTACTTAGGACTTTACGCTACTTTGTATTAGAAATGGCAACAGTGGAGGATGAATGTCCCATAACAAGAAGATAGAGAAAAAGAAGAAGTTTATCGACTACGGTGTCGACTCGGACTACAATGGCGGAAAAACGCAAATTTTCAGGACTTATGCAGATCCTAAATACACATCAGCATGTACCAGAAGGTAAAAAAAAGGTTGGTTTTGCATAGTATTGCGAAACAAAACGCCAGATAATGTGTGCTATTAGGTGCCATTTTGCGGTCCTTATACACACATATGTTGAAGCACAGTACATCGGACTATAGTAGCCTTAATGCGCCGACAAGCCATCAAGTGGTGCGGCTTCATACCTTACCAAAGTCGTACTAAAACATTTTGACATATTTTTGAGCGCCGTTTGCAATGTTCCATATTCTCAATGAAACATTTAAAGTTTTGGTATTGTTTACTGGACTCAATCCTGCAGTCTACACATGTCTCTTTTGTGTGACTGCCATCTACTGTCACACTTATCATTACACTATGTACCAAATTAAAATAGCTTTGAGGTCGGTAAGCACAACCTGAATAATTCCGTACATTAGGCGCACCGTTGTATTTTGAGAAAATTAAAGGATTTTAAGTAGAGATGTCCGATAATATCGGGCTGCCGATATATGCTTTAAAATGTAATATCGGAAATTATCCGTATCGGTTTCAAAAAGTAAAATTTACGACTTTTTAAAACGTTGCTGTACGTACTGGTACACGGACGTAGAGAGAAGTACAGAGCGCCAATAAACCTTAAAGGCACTGCCTTGGCGTGCCGGTCCAATCACATAATACCTACGGCTTTTCACACACACACAAGTGAATGCCAAGCATACTTGGTCAACAGCCATACAGGTCACACTGTATAAACAACTTTAACACTGTTACAAATATGCGCCACACTGAACCCACACCAAACAAGAATGACAAACACATTTCGGGAGAACAGCCGCACAACAAAACAAATACCCAGAACTTGCAGCACTAACTCTTCCGGGACGCTACAATATACACCCCTCGCTACCACCCCGCCAACCTCAACCACGCCCACCTCAAACCTCGTCATGCTCTCTCAAGGAAAGGATGTCCCAAATTCCAAGCTGCTGTTTTGAGGCATGTTAAAAAAAATAATATGGCAGTGCCATGTTGGCATTTTTTTTCCATAACTTGAGTTGATTTATTTTGGAAAACCTTGTTACATTGTTTAATGCATCCAGCAGGGCATCACAACAAAATTAGGCATAATAACGTGTTAATTCCACGACTGTATATATCGGTATCGGTTGATATCGGAATCGGTAATTAAGAGTTGGACAATATCGGATATCGGCAAAAAAGCCATTATCGGAAATCTCTCATTTTAAGTGCGCCATGTAGTCCGAAAAATACAGTACATTGATTTTTTAAAAACATTTATTATATTCACACATTTGTTTTTATACACATTTATTGTATTTTTCTCCTGGTCCATATTTTCCGTAATAATAAATAAAATCAATATTGACTAGTATAAAAAGCTCATATTGTGATACAGTTTTCAGCCATATCGCCCAGCCCTACCTTGAACGCACCATTAACAATACATGCAAACGTGCGCCACAATGTAAATTAGCCCAAATAATGGAACATTAATTCTCCTTTTGCCCGCCACGTTTGTCATCTTGTTATAAAAAAAAAAGTAAGGATGGTTCAGTATCACAACGATTTTGAGGGGGACAAGTCCGCACTGTTCACTAGTGTCATCTGCACTGACGATCCAAACAACACACTGAAACAGTGTCGACACTTTTTTCATCAACCGTCCCAACCCCTTTACTATAACCATGTCACCTAGACGGCAACTATAGTAAAACCTTAATGGAGCATTCAGACAAAAAAAACCTACCTTTCCTCATCCCGGCTCCTGCTTCCTCCTCGTCCATACTGGCGTCCACGAGATCTGTGGAGGCACCGTTTTCCCCCCATCAGACATCAACTCAAATTGAAAAGTTTGCGTTCCAACGTACTCTCGAGGGCTCTCAGAGCGTCTGCGGCGGCGGTCATAGGACGGGCTGCGCGACCTGTACCGCTCGTAGCTGCGGCTGCGTGAGCGTCTGCGCCGGTTGTCGCGCTCGTAGTCGTCATAGCGGGACGACCTCCCTGGGGAGTCCCTTTCCTTAGTTTTCATCTGATTGGGCGCTAGCGGTTCAAAACAATAGATAAGAAAACATTTTGAAAAAGGGCGAGGCTGTCGGGCCACGTCAAAGACTTAACAATGAGCACTCACTCTTTCGATCCCCCTGGGCAAACTGGATCTCGATCTGGCGGCCGCACACCCACTTCCTGTCCAAGCTGTGAAGAGCATCCTCTGCGTCGCGCACGTCCTCAAACGTGCTGAGTGGTTAAGGGTTTTGCGCTCACTCATTTTGGGCAAGGACACAAGTTGGCATTCTGGTTCTCATTAACAACAGGTACATGTTCTGTTTTCATGCATGAAGACTCGGTTTAGTTGAGAACTTGAGCCTCAAATTGTGCGACCTAATACATTAGCTTAAGATCTTCTCAAAGGACAATACTATAGAAACTGTTTATACTTTAGGGTACCCTGTGAATGGTAAATGGGTTGTACTTGTATAGCGCTTTTCTACCTTTTTTTAAGGAACTCAAAGCGCTTTGACACTATTTCCACATTCACACACTGATGGCGGGAGCTGCCATGCACGGCGCTAACCAGGCAAATCAGGAGCAAGGGTGAAGTGTCTTGCTCAAGGACACAACGGACGTGACTAGGATGGTAGAAGGTGGTGATTGAACCAGTAACCCTCAGATTGCTGGCACGGCCACACTCCCAACTTCGCCAAGCCGTCCCCCTGTGTAGGGCTTATATAACAGTATAAATTTACTATCCAAGAAAGGAAGGACAGAAACGGAGGAGAGAATTTAGGGCTGGGTGATACAACAATATCAATGTATTTTCGTGATAGACATGTAATCAATGGCAATAAAAAAAAAAAAGTCTTCTTTGTCGGAAGAAACCGGAAGTTGCCAAGCAAGGTTGGTTGCGCGATAAAAGGCACTGATAACCGAGCAACGCAGGAAGTGGCACCCTAACAGCCAGGTAACAGTATCAACTATCAAGATTTGTTGCGCCATCTTGTTGTCTCACGGTTGATTATTTGCGTGAGTGAGAAGAGAAAGTAAAACATTTGTGCTGCAGAGATCAAATAAATACTGTGGATAAGACAGGAAAAGTCACATGGTCAATATGGCATTCTTTTGTTGTTTTTTTTAATAAACGGACCACAGTCAGACTCCAGTCAAATGTGGTCTGTAAATATGCAAGGCGCTCATCTCCACCAAGACCGGTAATGCCACACCACCCTAGCTGCGCTCACTTTTTAGAGCACAGCCGTAACTTCCTCGCGTTAAACTTGCCGAAAATAGTTTTTCCAGGTTTCTCCATTTACATTTTCACACTTTGCACTATAGTGCTTGAAAGTCCGCATGTCAACATCTCCGTTCGGTTCCACACCAACAAAATGCCGAAGCAACCATTCCCACATCAACACCGTATGAAAAAAATAGTCAACAACAGAAGGAGATAACGTCCGCAGGAACCTACCACATAGTGAAGGACATACACTATTTGATTTCCTATTATGCAGCTATTTTTTATTTGACGGTTATTGAAATATCTTGTGTGACATCATGCACAAAAGTGCACTTTATTTGTTTTAAACTATTGTAGTGGCACTTTGAACAAAAAGTGCACTTTAATTTAGTGTTGTTTTGATATGTCATCTTAGTGACATCATGCACAAAAGTGCACTCATAGCTTGTTTTAAAATGTCTCTGACAATCATGCACTTTCTTTTTTGGAAATGACATGAATGTTTGTGCTACTGCTTAATAACTGTTTAATAAATACACTTTTAGTTGTGATTTCCCTCTCTGCATGAAAGTTTAAAATGAGCATATATTAATGCAGTATGAACAAGAATGTTTTAATGTAGACACATAGAATCATCATACTGCTGTGATTATATGCATCAAGTGTTCATTCAAGGCTAAGGCAAAATATCGAGATATATATCGTGTATCGTGACATGGCCTAAAACTATTGAGATATTAATAAAAAGGCCATATCGCCCAGCCCTACTTTGCACTATTTTCTTACTCTTTAAGCATTTCTTACATATTCCTTATTTTTGCTTAATTTTAGAAGGTTATTGTTAAATGTTCAATGGGATTTTACAATTTTGTTTACATCGAGTGTTTTCCATGCTTGTGTTGACATTTCCTTTCTTAATATCAGAGGAACGTTACAATGCAAATAAAAAAAATACATTATATATATATATTTTTCTCTTGGTCCTTCATTTTTAAAGATCATAAATATGATCAATAATTAACGATATCGACCGATATATAACACTTACATTGTGATTAAGTTTTCAGCCATATCGCCCAGCCCTAAACAGAAGCACGTCCACCAGCGATGTCATCATAGAGTGGAAGAGGATTCCAGTCATAACATGTGCACGTGTGCTAGATAACAATAATGCTCACACTATTTGAACATGTTCCCTGTGTTGCAGATATGTACCCAATAATGGCTGTGTTTTGACTGTAAATCTTTGCTTGTATGCAAGCTGTACATTGACTTCTCCAAAGTGTACCAGGGTCTGCTTTCGATAGTATTGTCCCCTGACAAGTTGCTGAAATGTGAGGGCTGTACACACTTTCGTGTCATATGATACAACAGGGAGTGAGGAAATAAAGGTTTTTAAAGACATACAATAATTATTTGTCAAGGGAATCAGGACTATGAAGAACAAAATCAAATACAAGAATGGCTGATTGAACTCAAATAGGCTGATTTTGTCAAATTTGTCGTGGGAGGATACACAAATTATTCAGACTTGTTACCTTGCTTGACTTCATCTTGACCTTTACACTCTTTAATCGACTCCCACAGAGATCGACTTGAGGTTTCCCGCTTGACTCTTTGCTTTAAAACTTTTCTTTGCTTTTGATCTTTTCTTTGCCGCCACGGCCGAGCTTTGTCTCCGTCCCCTTTTTCCTCTTCATGCTTTACTCTCTCCCAAACCTTTTTCCCCTCCCTCTGTTCCTGCAGGTCTGTGCGCCTGGTCTTTACTGCTACGCTACACGGGTCTTTGTTACTCTTTTTGGCCGGTTTCCACAACGGGAGGCTTTAACATTTTCTGAAGCGATAACAGAGAAATGATATGAACGTTAGATAGTCAAGCAGATTAAGGTGCAGGAAAACATCACACATCGTCTATGCTGCGGGGAAACAATGCAACTTGTTAGCAATGAGCAGAGAAACTTTTTGGGAAAGGATATTGAATGTATGCAAATCCTCTTGGTTGACGTGTATAGAAGTCAAGTGGGATGTAGACATCTATTACCGGCCCATAGCGGCCAAATTCACGGCGCAAATCCTCAGGCCTGAACACCGTAAATACAAGTATAACTCAACTGGGCATCAGGGTGCAAACCTTCCTGCTAAGTGAATGAGCTTTAAAGGGCAGTTCACCATCCAAAAGGCACTTGTCCTTAACTGGATGCTTTCTGGTCACCTTTTTCAGGCAAAATTGGCTTAATTATACAGGTAAATTTGTGTTTTTATAACGAAAACTTTGACACGGAATTTACGCAAGTCAATTTTTTTATCATCAAATTACCCTGACAGTTTCATTGATTTTTGAGCAAAATGTGTATATATAAAAATTAAGTTTAATAAAATAGTGTGTAAAATTTCAGTGCAGAAACATTTGTTGAATAAAATATTTTAGTTAATATTGAAGTTATCAGTCCTGCCTCACAACCAGCAAATGAGGTGCTTCAGTCTTAACTTACCACAGTGATTCTCAATCAAAGTTAATGTTTTTCTAAATCTATGTGTCAAGTAGAGGTGGGGATCTTTGGGCACCTAGAAACAATTAAAGTAATTCCTAATGCATTTATTAAATTAATCAGGGTTCCCTCTACATGTAAATGATAGTGCCGCAACACCATGGCAAGATTACTGCCGCCACACTTTCAAAATAAGTTTTTTGTATTGAAATCAAATCAACTTTATTTGTATGACATTTTTTAACCATGAAAACCAATTACAGTGATATATTGTATGAATGGATATACCATATGTAGTCTATTATTTACGTACTAGTTTGAAAAACAGCTCAAATATAATAAAAACGTTCATCATTGCTTTATTTTGAAAATTACATCTAATTTGTTGGTCAGAAGTGCGGGATGTTTTTTTTTGGTCATAAAAAAATACAATCATGTGTGCTTACGGACTGTATCCCTGCAGACTGTATTGATCTATATTGATATATAATGTAGGAACCAGAAATATTAATAACAGAAAGAAACAACCCTTTTGTGTAAATGAGTGTGAATGGGGGAGGTTTTTTTTTTGGGTTGGTGCACTAATTGTAAGTGCATCTTGTGTTTTTTATGTTGATTTAATAAAAATAAAAATAATTTTTTTCTTTCTTTTTTTTTCTTCTGCGGCCCGGTATCAATCGATCCACGGACCGTTACCGGGCCGTGGCCCGGTGGTTGGGGACCACTGCTAAATGTTATAGTTATTTGAATGACTCTTACCATAATATGTTAATTTAACATACCAGGCACGTTCTCAGTTGGTTATTTATGCGTCATATAACGTACACTTATTCAGCCTGTTCTCTATTCTTTATTTATTTTAAATTGCCTTTCAAATGTCTATTCTTGGTGTTGGGTTTTATCAAATAAATTTCCCCCAAAAATGCGACTTATATGTTTTTTTCCTTCTTTATTATGCATTTTCGGCTGGTGCGACTTATACTCCGGAGCAACTTATACTCCGAAAAATACGGTATTCTAAATTATAATATTTCCCAATTGCAATGCATCTAAAAATCAATTATTCCCCCACCTCTCGTGTCGAGATAGTTCTTTACTTACACTTAACTTGCAATTACCCCATTTCCTCTCACGCCCCCTTTCCCTGCCCCAGGAGCACTGCATTAAACGGGCAGCTGGATTTTTGCACCAACATTCTTTCTCCGCCTTCCCTGAAGTAATGTTTATTTATCTATCTCTATGTGCCAAGATATACGCTATTAGACTAATGCATCGTACCCCGCACCCCAGGAGGGCTGGCCCCAAATTTCAGAGGGGCTGGTTTACTGGAAGTGGGTCTTGAGTTTTGAGGAAAATATTTCTGCAGTAACTGAATTATTTTTCTGTATTTATTATTTTTAAACATGTATACACAAAATTTTGAAACAATGCATTTTAACAAAAAAATATTTTGATTCAATTTATTTATCAGAATAATTTGATGTAAAAAAAAAAGCAGTTCACAAAATTTAAATACCAACAATTCAGTTCAAACACATATTTGGTAATTAACACAGAAATTAGCCTCCATAGTTAATACCGGTAGTTTTAATGCCAATTTCAAAGTGGGTTTAAGTGAACTGCCTATTTTTTGAGACTCAAATGAGTTAAAAATAAGTAATTTCAACAGCACTCAGTGATTATAAGTGGAAAATAAAGCATTATGTACACAACACAATAACACCAACATCGATTGTTTGCTATTCTTAATATATCTGCAGCTTTGTAATTAACGACCCAATCAGATTGTGACGAATCTGCGATTGAAAAACAACGTGGTTAAAAATGTGGGTCTTGAGCTTTGAGGAAAATATTTCTGCATTAACTTTTTTTTACACTGAATTTTTCTGCATGTATTATTTTTAAACATGTACATGCAAAATTTTGAAACAACGTATTTTAACCTAAAAACTTTTTTTTCTAAACTGAATTTTTCTGCATTTATTATTTTTAAACATGTACACGCAAAATTTTGAAACAATGTATTTTAACAAAAACATATTTTAATTCAATGAATTTATCAGAATTTGATGTAAAAAATCAGTTCACAAAATTAAAATACAATAAATTCAGCGTAAACAAATATTTGGTAAATAAGACACAAATTAGCCTCCATAGTTAATAGTTTTAATGCCAATTTCAATGTGGGTTTAGGTGAACTGCCTAATTTTTGAGACTCAAACGAGTTCAAAATAAGTAATTTCAACAGCACTCAGTGATTATAAGTGGAAAATAAAGCATTATGTACACAACACAATAACACCAACTTTGATTGTTTGCTATTTGTAATATATGTGCAGTTTTGTAATTAACGACCTAATCAGATTGTGACGAATCTGCGATTGAAAAACAACGTGGTTAAAAAAGTGGGTCTTGAGCTTTGAGGAAAATATTTCTGCATTAACTTTTTTTTTTTACACTGAATTTTTCTGCATGTATTATTTTTAAACACGTATATGCAAAATTTTGAAACAATGTATTTTAACAAAAATTTTTTTTTCTAAACTGAATTTTTTTGCATTTATTATTTTTAAACATGTATACACAATATTTTGAAACAATGTATTTTAACAAAAAATTTTTTAAATTAAATTAATTTATCATAATAATTTGATGTAAAAAAATTAGTTTACAAAATTAAAATACAATAAATTCAGCCTAAACAAATATTTGGTAATTAAGACACAAATTAGCCTCCATAGTTAATAGTTTTAATGCCAATTTCAATGTGGGTTTAGGTGAACTGCCTCTTTTTTGAGACTCAAATGAGTTAAAAATAAGTAACTTCAACAGCATTTAGTGATTATAAGTGGAAAATAAAGCATTATGTACACAACAAAATAACACCAACACTGATTGTTTGCTATACTTAATGTATGTGTAGCTTTGTAATTAACGACCCAATCAGATTGTGATGAATCTGTGATTGAAAAACGTGGTTAAAAAAAGTGGGTCTTAAGTAGGGCTGCAACTAACAAGCAATTTGATAATCGATTAATCTGTCAATCATTACTTCGATTAATCGATTAATAATTGGATAAAAGAGACAAACTACATTTCAAATCTTTCCAGTATTTTATTGGGAAAAACCAGCATACTGGCACCATACTTATTTTAATTATTGTTTCTCAGTTGTTTGTAAATGTTGCAGTTTATAAATAAAGGTTTATAAAAAAATAAAAATAAAAAGTAGCCTCTGCGCATGCGCATAACTCCAACGATTCGATGACTAAATTAATCGCAAACTATTTTTTATAATCGATTAGTTGTTGCAGCACTGGCATTGAGCTTTGAGTTAAATATTTCTGCATTAACTTATTTTTTTTACACTGAATTTTTCTGCATTTATTATTTTAAAAACATGTATACACAACATTTTGAAACAATGTATTTTAACAAAAAAAACTATTTTAATTCAATGAATTTATCAGAACAATTTGACGTAAAAAAAACAGTTCACAAAATTAAAATACAATAAATTCAGCCCAAACAAATATTTGGTAATCAAGACACAAATTAGCCTCCATAGTTAATAGTTTTAATGCCAATTTCAATGTGGGTTTCGGTGAACTGCCACTTTTTTGAGACTCGAATGAGTTAAAAATAAGTAACTTAACAGCATTTAGTGATTATAAGTGGAAAATAAAGCATTATGTACACAACAAAATAACACCAACACTGATTGTTTGCTATACTTAATGTATGAGTAGCTTTGTAATTAACGACCCAATCAACGAATCTGCAATTGAAAAACGTGGTTAAAAAAGTGGGTCTTGAGTAGGGCTGCAACTAACAACTAATTTGATAATCGATTAATCTGTCGATTAATAATCGGATAAAAGAGACAAACTACATTTCTATCCTTTCCAGTATTTTATTGGAAAAAACAGCATACTGGCACCATACTTATTTTGATTATTGTTTCTCAATTGTTTGTAAATGTTACAGTTTATAAATAAAGGTTTATAAAAAAATAAAAATAAAAATTAGCCTCTGCGCATGCGCATAGATCCAATGATTCGATGACTAAATTAATCGCCAACTATTTTTATAATCGATTAGTTGTTGCAGCCCTAGTCTTGAGCTTTGAGTTAAACATTTCTGCATTAACTTTTTTTTTTTTACACTGAATTTTTCTGCATTTATTATTTTAAAAACATGTATACACATCATTTTGAAACAATGTATTTTAACAAAAAAAACTATTTTAATTCAATGAATTTATCAGAATAATTTGATGTAAAAAAATCAGTTCACAAAATTAAAATACAATAAATTCAGCCCAAACAAATATTTGGTAATTAAGACACAAATTAGCCTCCATAGTTAATAGTTTTAA
This sequence comes from Nerophis lumbriciformis, assembly GCF_033978685.3. Taxonomy (NCBI): domain Eukaryota; kingdom Metazoa; phylum Chordata; class Actinopteri; order Syngnathiformes; family Syngnathidae; genus Nerophis; species Nerophis lumbriciformis. Next base: position 14,394,953 of record NC_084584.2, on the reverse strand, counting down.
TGCCAATTTCAATGTGGGTTTAGGTGAACTGCCTCTTTTTTGAGACTCAAATTAATTAAAATAAGTAACTTCAACAGCACTCAGTGATTATAAGTGGAAAATAAAGCATTATGTACACAACAAAATAACACCAACACTGATTGTTTGCTATTCTTAATGTATGTGTAGCTTTGTAATTAACGACCCAATCAGATTGTGACGAATCTGCGATTGAAAAACAACGTGGTTAAAAAAAAATGTTTGAACCTCCGACTGGAGTCGATAAACACAATCGTTGTCGCTTGTAATTCAAAACGCTCTACAAAATCAAATACTGTTCTCTAATATTAAAGGCAAAAAATATGACTTTGAACAGTATCAGTTAAGTGTGTATAATTCAACAGATTCGTCACATTCTGAGCGTTGAGGCCGACGTGATACTGGGCCTGTGCTAGCGAGCTAGGCTAACTTAGCTAGCAGGCGTAAACTTTTTGGTCGAGCTGCGATCAATGCGCCGAATGCAGACTCACCTGGACTCTTCAGAGATGTTTCTGACAAACAAAGACGTATTTGGAGGCCGCATGTATCTAGCCATGAAGTTTCACTTTGTTAATAGCGGTAGGCTTTGTGGGGAGGCGCGGCAAAAGTGTGCAGTCGCTTCACGCGAATTGATGAGATGGCGCTCTTCTTCGCTGCTGCGAGTCACGCGGCCGCACGGCGCCCCCTACAGTGTGCGGCCGGTATTACACAAACACGGACGACCGCTGAGTGAAATCAAAACCAGAAAGTGCTTATTTGTTTGATTATTCATCTTTATTATTATATTTATGATGCTTTATCCTTGTTGGTAGCTGACCGAACATTTTACACTCTTCTGCTTCTGCTGATGAGAATGGCAGAGCCAGCTGTGACTGTCTGGGGGTGGGAAAAAAAGAAGTTACTTTTTCAGTTTTTGGGCCAAACTTTCATTTTTACAGAGGGGGTATTCCAGGTGGGAGGTTCAACAAACTCTGAGTTTAAACCTAAAGTATGAGTTGACTACCCCTAAAATGAAAAACTTTTTTTCCCCAGTAACAAAAGTCAAAGTAAAATAGACTTAGACAAACTTTAATGATCCACAAGGGAAATTGTTCAACATCAGTTACAATGATGGAAAGTGTAAGGATGGAAAGAACAATGCAGGTATAAATAGACTAAATACAGCGATATAAAATGTAACATATATACGAATATATACATAATGTGTACAGTATATTATATATACAGATATATTATATTATGTCTATAACATATATACAATATATACCAATGACCATGTATAAATAATATTGCCCTATGAGTTTTTTTCCCTTGGCCCAGGCTTAGACTGAATTTTTTTTTCTCAGCCCCCCCCAGCGTTTACCTGTTTCTCACCTTTTTTGAAAGGGGCGCCAAAAGTTTGCAGACCCGTCAGCGATCCTGTTCTGTCTTCCTGTAATGTTTGTCAGCTCTTGAATGGGATTGTGCTAAAAAATCTTAAATTCCCTTCAGGGATTAGTAAAGTATTTCTGATTCTGATTCTAAAGTTAAGTTAAAGTTAAAGTACCAATGATTGTCACACACACACACACTAGGTTTGGCGAAATTATTCTCTGCATTTCACCCATCACCCTTGATCACCCCCTGGGAGGTGAGGGGAGCAGTGAGCAGCAGCACAATGACACAATGAGTTGCAATACGGTTTTAAGCGCACAACGATATTAAAGTGTCTATAAAGTAACTCGCACTTTGTATTGACGCACACTGACAATTAAACAATTGACATATAAGTTCACCGTGACTTTCAGAGCTTGCTGATGTGTTCAATGCCCCCCTCCAGTGTCGTAAAAATGAACTACACTCAAGCAACCCAATGACACAAAAAGAAAACAAGCGTCTTTAGTACACGTGGACTCGGTTGCACACTCTCGTACAGAAATGAGCGGTATGCTGTTAAAACGAGAGGGCTATTACTTATAAAATGCGTTAAGTTTAGAGCATATAGTTGCAATTTTTTGTAATGAACTATACAATTGCAACTGTGGAGTTACAGCATTTAGTCATACTTGCCAACCCTCTCGGATTTTCCGGGAGACTCCCGAAATTCAGCGCCTCTCCCGAAAACCTCCCGGGACAAATTTTCGCCCGAAAATCTCCCGAAATTCAGGCGGACTCAGGTCCGCCTGAATTTCGGTGTAACCCACAATATAAACAGCGTACCTGCCCAATCACGTTATAACTGTAGAATGATCGAGGGCGAGTTCTTGGTTTCTTATGTGGGTTTATTGTTCGGCAGTTTCATTAACGTCCTCCCTGTGCGGTAACAACACACAACAACAGCAGTCACGTTTTTGTCTACCGTAAAGCAGTTCGTCTGCCGTAAACAGCAATGTTGTGACACTCTTAAACAGGACAATACTGCCATCTAGTGCATTTGATGAAAGCACTTTTGTGCGTGCCACACAGCAATGCATCATCAGAGAGGGTGTTCAGCATGGTTTGAAAAATAGTGACAGAGAATAGAACAAGGATGGACAATTCAACCCTTAACTCAACAATGAGTAGATGAGTGTTATGTGTGTGTATATGTGTAAATAAATGAACACTGAAATTCAAGTATTTATTTTATATATATATATACACACACATATATACTTTGCTTGCTTGCTTAGGCGGTCCATCGTAGTCGAAGATGACGTAGCTTCCATTTTGTTGCTCTGGTCGGTGGCTATCGTTGCTGGCGACGATGCCACTCCATATGACTATGAAGTCCGATCCTGGAACCACACGTCCTGCCACAGTGGGGACATGTCAGGCCTGGATCAGGGGGCTGGGATGGTTCTGGAACTGCAGGGTGGTGTCTTCGCCTCCGTTGATCCCTCCGGTGTTGGTTCCGACACTCCTCCAGATACATGACCCCGTCATGGCACAGCAAACGCCACAGCGATCGATTGGCTGCAGCTGTCTCAAGTTCGTGGGGTTTGATGTTGCACCTCTTCAATATCCCTTTCAGTTGGTCTTTGTACCTCAGCTTTTGTCCTCCGGGCTTTCTGCTGGCTGAAAGGAGCTGACCATAAAGCATCTGACGAGGCAATCGGTGTCCTGGCATCCGGATGGTGTGACCAACCCACCGGAGTTGTCGCTTTGCCAGGGTGGCCTCTATGCTTATGGACTCAGTGCGCTGCAAGATGTCCGTATGAGGAACTCGGTCCTGCCATGTGATGCCAAGAATGCGTTGGAGACATCTGATGTTAAATGCATCAAGGCAGCGGATGTGTCTGCGGTATATTGTCCAGGCTTCTGACCCATACAGCAGAGTTGAAACACACACCGCCCTGTAGACTGACACTTTCGTTGATATTCGAAGGTGATTGTTTTCAAACACCCGGGAGCGCAGTCTTCCAAAGGCAGAGGAGGCTGAGTTGATACGAGCCTGGATGTCATCATCAATCTGGCATGTTGGGGTCAGAATACTGCCGAGGTAGCAAAACTGCTCAACGAGCTTGAGGGGTGTGCCGCTGATGGTAAAGACAGGGGGTGTAGGGGATGGGGACCTCTCCTGGATGAGAACCTCTGTTTTCTGAATGTTGATCACCAGACCTAGTGAGCGGTAGACTGATGACATGGTGTCTAGTGCATGCTGCATGGCATCAGGAGTGTGAGCGAGGAGTGCGCAGTCGTCTGCATATTGCAGCTCCTGGATGTTGGTGCCTGCCATCTTCGTCTTTGCCTGTAGGCGCCGGATGTTGAATAGGCTCCCATCCAGGCGAAACTCGATGGAGACACCACTATCCTTCGTGATGGACTGCCGGAATAGGAGTGTGGCTGCTGCCAGGAAAAGATTGAAGATCGCTGGGGCCAGTACACACCCCTGCTTCACCCCTACTTCCACGGGGAAAGAGGAGGACTGCTCACTGCCTACAAGTACACAGGCCTGCATACCATCATGAAACTGTTTTAGTATGTTGAGAAACTTGGGGGGGACACCAAATTTCTTGAGGATGCTCCAGAGCAAATCACGGTCAACTGTGTCAAAGGCCTTGGTGAGGTCAATAAAGGTAATGTAGAGGTCCTTGTTTTGTTCCCTGCATTTCTCCTGGATTTGACGGGCAGCGAAGATCATGTCTAGTGTACTTCGGTTCTTTCTGAAGCCACACTGTGTCTCTGGGAGGATGCCCTCTGTTAGAAATGTAAGGCGAGAAAGCATAATCTTTGCAAGTACCTTGCCGGCCACTGAGAGAAGGGAGATGCCACGAGATGATTTATCACCTTTCCTCTTGTAGATGGTGACGATGTTGCTGTCTTTCCATTCTTGAGGCAGGACCTCCCTGTGCCAGATGGCTAGTATGAAGTGAAACAGCTTCCGCTTCAGTAGATAGCCTCCCTTCTTTAGGATCTCAGCCGGAATTCCATCAGGGCCAGGGCTCTTGTTGTTTTTGAGGCTCCTGATTGTAGTAAGAACCTCACTGAACATGGGAGGGTCATCAAGGAAGGGAGAAAGCGGGAGATCTGGGAGTGCATTGAGCACTAATGGATCAGAGGGGTTTATTTTATTGAGCAGTGAGTCGAAGTGCTCAGCCCAACGCTCAAGAATTTGTTGTTTATCCTTGAATAACACGTGTCCGTCTGCGGATCTTACTGGAGCGATGCTTCGCTTTTGTGGGCCATAGATGGATTTTGCAGCAGCGTAGAATGCGTAGGTATTATTAGCATCTGCATATCCCTGGATCTCCTGGGCTTTTTTGAGCCACCACTCATTTTCCATGAGCCGCAGTTGTTTCTGTGTCTCAGCTCTGGTTGTTTTATAATGGTGGAGGAGTGATGGAGAGTGAGGGTTGGAGAGCAGGGCAGCATGGGCTTTGCGCTTGGCGTCCAGCAGCTCCTGTATTTCTACCGAGCTGTTGTCGAACCAGTCTTGATGGTGCTTCTGAGTAAAGCCGATGGTTTCAGAGGCAG
>NC_084584.2:14372500-14385000 GCF_033978685.3 Nerophis lumbriciformis | reverse complement strand
TCAAATCGTTGCCTTTACGCTCTATCACCATCAGTGGCTTCACCTTCTTACGCATTTTCACAACCATCTCAGGCGCGCCTATGAAGAGACATGTTTGCATGAACGCACAAATAAGCCACAGAAAGACCACACATCTTACCCAACGCTTTGAGGAAGCCCTCAAGGTTTTCCTCAGAATAAACCTGCCAGGTGCCGCTAAAGTCCATGTCTGCTGTCTGCAGAGGTTTGTGCTTTGTGGTTGTCTCTCTGCTGGTTGGCATGTTGGGGACTTCAACTCCCTGTTATTGGAGCTCCTGTGTGAAGTTCTCCCCCTCATCATTGCACACACTGACAACAACACTGTCACTCGTTTGTGCTCTAAACATTTTCCTTTGTTCATTCGTTACGTTAAAATACACTTTCTGACTAGTGACGTCATCCAGCCCCCCCAACACCTTGTCTAAATCTCCCCAAACTTTTGTGCCGCAAATTATTTTTGTCTAACAATCATAGTTTTTATGTTTTTAACATTTCATTATTCATAATCAGTCCCCCATCCTTGTCAACATCTCCCCAAACTTGTCCCAAACGTTTGTGCTGCAAAATGTTTTTGCTCATTATTATTTTTATGTTATGGGGCTGGTTATGAATGATAACACTTTGGTTATGTAAAACTTTTGTAGCACAAACAAATGGGACACGTTTGGGGTGGTTTTGACAAGGTGTGGGGGGTCTGGTAATGAATCATAAAACGTTAACATAAAAACTATAAAACTTTATTAACATAAAACTATATTAGTTAGACAGACGTGCGGCACAAACATAGCACAAACGAATGGGACACATTTGGGGTGAATTTAACAAGGTGGGTGCTAGTTATGTATAATTAAATACTGATAACATAAAATCTATAAAACCTTAACAACATAAAAACTATAACAGACCGAAAAACTGCAGCACAAATGTTGCACAAAAAAATGGGACACGTTTGGGGTGGTTTCAACAAGGTGGGTGCTAGTTATGTATAATTAAACATTGATAACATAAAAACTATAAAACATTAACAACATAAAAACGATAACAGACCAAAAAACTGAAGCACAAACGTAGCACAAACAAATGGGACACGTTTGGGGTGATTTTGACAAGGTGGGGGGGTCTGGTAATGAATCATAAAACATTATCAAAACTATAAAACTTTGTTAACATAAAACTATAATAGTTAGACAGAGGTGCGGCACAAACGTAGCACAAACGAATGGGACAAGTTTGGGGTGATTTCAAAACAATCAAGTTATTTATAATTAAACACTGATAACATAAAAACTATAAAACACTAATAACATAAAACAATAACAGACCAAAAAACTGCAGCACAAATGTTGCACAAAAGAATGGGACAAGTTTGGGGGGATTTTAACAAGGTGGGTGCTAGTTATGAATAATAAAACATTGATAACATAAAAACTAAAAAACATTAATAACATAAAAAACGACAATAGACCAAAAAACTGCAGCACAAATGCTGCACAAATGAGTGGGACAAGTTTGGGGTGATTTCAACAAGGTGGGTGCTAGTTGTGTATAATTAAATACTGATAACATAACATCTATAAAACATTAACAACACAAAAACGATAACAGACTGAAAAACTGCAGCACAAATGTTGCACAAACGAATGGGACAAGTTTGGGGTGATTTCAAAAAGGTGGGTGCTAGTTATTTATAATTAAACACTGATAACATAAAAACTATAAAACACTAATAACATAAAACAATAACAGACCAAAAAACTGCAGCACAAATGTTGCACAAACGAATGGGACAAGTTTGGGGGGATTTTAACAAGGTGGGTGCTAGTTATGAATAATAAAACATTAATAACTTAAAAACTAAAAAACATTAACATAAAAACGATAATAGACCAAAAAACTGCAGCACAAATGCTGCACAAATGAGTGGGACACATTTGGGGTGATTTCAACAAGGTGGGTGCTAGTTATGTATAATTAAACACTGACAACATAACATCTATAAGACATTAATAACATAAAACAATAACAGTCCAAAAAACTGCAGCACAAATGTTGCACAAACAAATGGGACACGTTTGGGGGGATTTTAACAAGGTGGGTGTTAGTTATGAATAATAAAACATTAATAACATAAAAACTAAAAAAACATGAACATAAAAACGATAATAGACCAAAAAACTGCAGCACAAATGCTGCACAAACGAATGGGACAAGTTTGGGGTGATTTCAAAAAGATGGGTGCTAGTTATTTATAATTAAACACTGATAACATAAAAACTATAAAACACTAATAACATAAAACAATAACAGACCAAAAAACTGCAGCACAAATGTTGCACAAACGAATGGGACAAGTTTGGGGGGATTTTAACAAGGTGGGTGCTAGTTATGAATAATAAAACATTAATAACTTAAAAACTAAAAAACATTAACATAAAAACGATAATAGACCAAAAAACTGCAGCACAAATGCTGCACAAATGAGTGGGACACATTTGGGGTGATTTCAACAAGGTGGGTGCTAGTTATTTATAATTAAACACTGATAACATAAAACTATAAAACACTAATAACATAAAACAATAACAGACCAAAAAACTGCAGCACAAATGTTGCACAAACGAATGGGACAAGTTTGGGGGGATTTTAACAAGGTGGGTGCTAGTTATGAATAATAAAACATTAATAACATAAAAACTAAAAAAACATTAACATAAAAACGATAATAGACCAAAAAACTGCAGCACAAATGCTGCACAAATAAGTGGGACAAGTTTGGGGTTATTTCAACAAGGTGGGTGCTGATTATGGATAATTAAACACTGATAACATAAAAACTATAAAACTTTATTAACATAAAACTATAATAGTTCGACAGACGTGCGGCACAAACGTAGCACAAACGAATGGGACACGTTTGGGTGATTTTAACAAGGTGGGTGCTGGTTATGTATAATTAAACACTGATAACATAAAACGATAACAGACCAAAACACTGCAGCACAAATGAGTGGGACAAGTTTGGGGTGATTTCAACAAGGTGGGTGCTAGTTATGTATAATTAAACACTGATAACATAAAAACTATAAAACATTAATAACATGAAACAATAACAGACTAAAAACTGCAGCACAAATGTTGCACAAACAAATGGGACACGTTTGGGGTGAATTTAACAAGGTGGGTGCTAGTCGTAAATAATGCTGATAACATAAAAACATGAATAACATAAAAACGATAATAGACCAAAAAAACTGCAGCACAAATGCTGCACAAATGAGTGGGACAAGTTTGGGGTGATTTATAACAAGGTGGGTGCTAGTTATGAATAATAAAACATTGATAAAATAAAAACTATAAAACATTAACATAAAAACGATAATAGACCAAAAAAACTGCAGCACAAATGCTGCACAAATGAGTGGGACAAGTTTGGGGTGATTTATAACAAGGTGGGTGCTAGTTATGAATAATAAAACATTGATAAAATAAAAACTATAAAACATTAACATAAAAACGATAATAGACCAAAAAACTACAGCACAAATGTTGCACAAATGAGTGGGACAAGTTTGGGGTGATTTCAACAATATGGGTGCTAGTTATGTATAATTAAACACTGATAACATAAAAACTATAAAATATTAATAACATAAAACAATAACAAACCAAAAAAAACTGCAGCACAAATGTTGCAACAAACGAATGGAACACGTTTGGGGTGAATTTAACAAGGTGGGTGCGAGTTATGTATAATTAAACACTGATAACATAAAAACTATAAAACATTAACAACATAAAAACGATAGACCAAAAAACTGCAGCACAAATGCTGCACAAATGAGTGGGACAAGTTTGGGGTGATTTCAACAAGTTGGGTGCTAGTTATGAATAATTAAACACTGATAAAATAAAAACTATAAAACATTAATAACATAAAAACAATAAACTATAATAGTTAGACAAACGTGTGGCACAAATGGATGGGGTGTCACGGCCCGCATTCATCTGTGCGCGCCACTTCGGCTGCAGCAGGCGGCTGCATTCAATCGCCAGTCAATCACTCAACACACCTGATGAGCTCCCCAGATGTCACGGCGCGGGCTCGAACCCGCCTTGCATCGGCAGCTTGTGCTGCCAGCACCTCTGTTGGCAGCACTCCAGAACACGGCCCTGCTCGCGCTGGGCGCTCCACGCCCCCACAACAACAAAGCTGCAGGCAATTAGCAACCTGCGCACCTGGGACTAATCAAGACAAGCAGCATAAAGGCCAGCGGACCAATGTAGCATACGCTGGAACGTAGTTAACTCTTCGCGGTAAGCATCCTGTCTCTGGCTTCCCTCCCGCGTACTTGCTCTCTCCTTGTCTTTCTTGTTTCCCGCGTCTCATGTCCTTTGTGCTTCCTGCAGTGTCCTTCCTGTTCTTCCCTCTGGATTTTGGACTGCCTCCCCCGATCCCCGACCCCTGCTTGGACACGGACCTCGTTGCTTCTCTCCAGCCCCCAACCGCTTGCCTGCCCACGGACTACCTCTTTGCCACGCCCCTCTGGACTGATGAAGGATTCATCCAACACGCACTGATAACAAACCATGGTAACATTTACATTATTAATTCTACACATAGTCTTGCACCAAACACTTAGAGTAGCATACACCTCCCACACACTCATAAACCTGTTAACCTGATCCTCCTCATGATGTCGTCTCCTTCCCCTGCTGTATGTAACACTGGGCTTCTTAAGCCAGTTCAAACCTGCGTTCCAGTACAGTAAGCCGAATATCTGTAGATCTATGCACACTCTCTCTCTCTGTGTTTCTCCCCCTCTGTGTTCATTTGTCTCCTGTCCCTTGTCTTCCAGGAGCATTCCTCCGTTCCCGCGTCACGAGCTGTGTGTCTCGTCTCCCCCTATTCCCTCTGGTTCACTGGCTGCCTCTTGGATCTCGACTTCCCGCCTGGACACGGACTCTGACGCCTAGCCCCTGCCCTTAACCTCACGCCTGCCCACGGACCCTCCGAGCTTGCCTTGCCCCCTTGGACTTTCGCACCTCGCTCAACACTTCCGGTAACACTCATCAGATAATCGCTACACATAGTCGCACACCATACAAATTTTTGATTAGTTTTCACACTCCATACTATATATATATATATATATATATATATATACAAACACACACATATATATACACATAAATATATATATATATATATACACACACACATATATATATATATATACACACACATATATATATATATGTATATATATATATATATATATATAAACATATATATATATATATATAAACATATATATATACATATATATATACATACATATATATATACCTTTTATATATGTATATTTATATATACATACATATATATATATATACATACACATATATACGCATATAAACACACATATATATATATATATATATATATATATATATATATATATATATATATATATATATATATATATATATATATATATATACTCCACACAGAAAGATCCCGAGCCCGGAATTGAACTCAGAACTACTCAGGACTTTCGTATTGTGAGGCACATGCACTAACCCCTGTACCACCGTGCTAGACAAAAAAACTTTTGCAGCACAAACATAGCACAAACGAATGGGACACGTTTAAAGTGATTTTGACAAGGTGGGGGCGGGGTTTTATGAATCATAAAACGTTAACATAAAAACTATAAAACGTTAATAAAATAAAAACTATAAAACGTTAACATAAAAACTATAACAGACAAACGTGCGGCACAAACGTAGCACAAACAAATGGGACACGTTTGGGGGGAATAATAAAACGTTATTAATAGAAAAACTACAAAACATTAACATAAAAACTAAAATAGTTAGACAAAAAAATGTGCAACACAAACATGCGTAATAATTAAAAAAAAAACAAGAACATAAAAACTATACAACAATAATATAAAAACTAATTGTTAGACAATTCTTTTTGGAACAAACAAATTAGCTAAGTTTGGGGTAATTTTGACAAGGAAAGGGGGGGCTAATTATGACTAATAAAACGTTCATAACATAAAAACTATAAAACGTTAATACATATAAAAACTATAATACCAATAATAATTTTGCAGCACAAACGAGTGGGGCACATTGGGGGAGATTTTGACCATGTTGGGGGGGCTGGTTATCAATAGTAAAATTATAATAATAGTAAAACATTAACATAAAAACTTTAAAACGTTTACATAAAACTAGAATAAACAAAAAAAAATCCCAAGCACAAACATTTGGGATACAATTGGGGGAATTTTGACGAGCGGCGGGGGCTTGTTTTATATAATAAAACGGTAAAACCCTAAAAACTGTAAAATTTAGACAAACATTTTTTGCAGCACAGGTGAATGGAAAACGTTTGGGGTGATTTCTTTTTTTTTTTTTTTTTTTTTTTTTTTTTTTTTTTTTTTAATGTCCTGTCCAGCTTCTCAGGCAAATCATATAGTTGATGTAGATGCCCATGTCGGCTGTTCAGATTTACTTTACAAAAGAGAAGTGTAGGATACTTCTCTTGTTGCCTTATTTGTATTTGACTTTATTAAATGTATTTATATTATCATTTAGTGCAGCCGGGCCGGAGCAGGAGGGGATAGAAAGAGAAAAAAAAAGAAGACAGAGGGGGAAATTGTGGGGACAAGAGGGGGATTAGACAGAGAGACAAAAACAACAACAGCAAACAACAACAACAACAACAATAGAGCAACATCAGCAAATATGACATGTACAAATATGATGGTAAAAGTAATAGCAAATAAGCAGTTAGCGAAAAATAAAAAATAATACAGAAATGACAATGAGCATTATTACACTACAAATGGATCAATACAAATACCAATAGAAATAGCGCTATTGATAATGAACAATACCAATAATTTACCTTTATTATCAACAATACAGTTGTTTAAATGCAACAATACATATACGTAATGATAACTTGAGATACGAAAGAATGCAGAAAAATGGAGGGGGAGAAAGAGAAGCAACCTACATTAACCTTGTAGATTGTTATAGTCACAATAGGTTAAGCTTTGTCAGTGTGCCATGTGTTACACCCAGTTTACCCTAGGGCAACAACGTTAATATATGTTTGATGAAACGTGATTATGTGCATGAGTGTAAGTATGCATATGTACTTGTATATGTACAGAATGTGTATATGTGTTTGTACAATGAATGTATATGTACAGAATGTGTATATGTGTTTGTACAGTGAATGTATATGTACAGTATGTGTATGTGTATGTTTGTATATTGAATGTGCGTGTGGATGTACGAACATTAGGTAGGTAAATATGTACTGTATTTGTGTATGTATGTGGGAGCGTAGGTACCTATGTACGTATGTGAGCATACGCGAATTTGCATGTACAATACATTCGACTCCCAGAGTGCGTGGGAGCCAGAGCACGGCCCCATCACCCCCGAGAGCCCAACCCACAAACAGGAGGCGTGGTGCCCAGGGAACCAGGGACCACCGCCCCCACGCAGCCAAGCCGGCCAGCGACAGGAACCCCAGAGCCCGACCCACCGTACCGCCCACAAGGGCCAGCAGCAGGCCGCAGACAGACGCACCCGGCGGAGGACAGGGCACGAGAAAAGCAGGGGACAGCCAGACCCCAAGCCAGCGAGAGACCACACCCCACACGGGCAGAAAGGCGAGACGCCCCGCCCGAAGGACCCAGAGACTCCCCGCAACCGGACGGGAAGACCGCCCCCGCCCCACCGGCAACCGGGCCCCCACGAGCCCACCCCCCACCCCCGGAGAGCGCGGCGAGGCCAGCCCCCGGCCACCCCACCCAAACCGGCCGCCGCAGGACCACCCAGGCACAGGGCCACGGGAACCACCCACCCCACCCGCAGGGACCCCAACGATGGAGATGGAACAACCAGCAACCGCCCCGCCGAGCCCCCCCCCTGAGGGAGGGGAAAAAATTAAAAAATAATATTAATAAAATATATTTTAAAAATAAATAAATAAATAAATAAATTAATTAATTAATAAAAAAAAAAAAGGAATTAAAAGAAGATCACAGACATGCTGACAAACAAGGTCACTACCCCAGCAACTGGCCGACTCGCAGCACCTCGGAATACCTTGCAGCACCAAGCTACCACAATAGACGCAGGGACTAGGCCCAACAGGCCCCAACCAAGACGGGCACCCGGAAGGGATGGACAGCGGGACCCAGGAGCTCCAGACACGCAGTTCGGATGCAGTAGCCTGAGGCGTCGACCCCCGTCTGACAGGCAGGCCCAGAGCGTACCCCCAGAAATATACATACATACATACATACACACATACACATACACATACACACATACACGTATACATACCCACACATACACATATATACATATACATACACATATGTACACATACACATATATAAACATACATACATACACACACATATACATACATATACACAGTTCGTCAGCCCCGACAGCCATCACGCGCGCGCGCTGCCACCAGTCACAACATCAGCCACACCCCTGCACCAGACCCAGCAGCCACGGGCGCCCACACCACAAACAAACGGCAGCAGAAACAGCAGCCGCAATAACCCCAGACAGCCAGCACCAGCCAATCAAATTAAAGCGATCAAAGAAAAACTGCGACCAGCAACCACACGCCACCAGGGCCACGGAGACCAGCCGGCGCCAGCCCGCCGGTCAGCCCGAACGCCAACACGCAAACAAGAGACACCAACAACCCCCCCAACCAAAAGGCCCCCCACCCCAACCCAAACCCGCACAAACACACCACCGCCCAAACAACCGGGACACAGCATCCAGACCAGACACGGGGGCTGCGCCGCCACCACACCAAGTCACCAACAGAGACCCCACAGCGCAAGGTCGGGCCACACGGGCACGGACCCCATCCAACAGGAAGTGAGACCCGCGCGACGCCACACACAAATAAATAATAAGATTAAAAAAAAATGAAATAAAATAAAAATAAAAAAATAAAATAAAAAATAAAATTTAAAAAATAAAATAAAATAAAAATGAGTAATAATAAAAATAAAAATAATAAATACATTAAAAATAAAAATAAAATATATATATATAACAATAATAAATGAATAAAAGCCTGGCAGGCCACCAGACCGCAGTCCCCGCCGGCCGACGAGGCAATGAGGGGTGCGCCGAACCCCAAACCCCCCATGCATGTGTACAAGGCCCCCAGAGTGTCTACTGTGTAGTTAAAATTAGGAGGTCAGCCGTTACAGCCGACCTCCAGTCCCTATTGATGTGTGTACTGTAGCGTGAGTGAGATATGTATGCTTGTGGGAACTAATAATGCGATTAAAATTGGGGGACATCAAAGTCATGGTGGGTCCCAACCAAACCAAGCCCCCCAAATCCTAAGTGTCTAATATGCAGCTAAGATTGAGGGATGGACGAGCAGGGGACAAGAAAGGAGGACTGGAGCCCCATTGGAGGCATCCTCAACCCCCCGCCATGCCTCCCCGCAGGACAATCCCCAAAGTCCTATATATGTGTGACTGTGTGCGCTATAAGTAGGAGGAGTAGAGGGCCCGGACATCCCCCCAGTCCACGCGGCCGACAACCAGGAACTACGGCCAGGAGGCCGCCACCCCCCGCCACAGCCCGTGACCCACACCAGACCACTTTAACGTGACGCCACGCGAGCCCCTCCCCCCGCCAAACAAAGCCAGCCCCCGCCCGCCCCAACCCAACCCTGCAGAGCCCATACCGGCAACCAAACGCAGAGAAACCGCACAGCCCCCACGCCCAATGCAAACACCGCATCCCGGCCATCCACACAGCAACGTGCCCATACGAGTCCCGGCCAGGGGAAGGAGCCCCCCAACGGGGGAAGAAGCCAATGCATCCCGTCCGCCTGCCAGCCCCCAAACCAGCCGGCAAGCCAACGCCAGCCATCCCCACAACCCCACAAGCGCACAGACACCAGCCACAGTCCCCCAACCACTCCAACCCAACACAGCGATGCCAACCGCTGGTATCACCGCAGCAACCATCACCACCACCGCCCGTCCGCAGCGTAAACACCCGCGGCCGCCGAAACCAAAACAAAAAAGCGACCGACCCCGTAAACCACAACAACGCACACCCCCGGCTACCACCGAGGCCACCAACCCACCTACCCCAACTCATCCACAGCCAGGCCAATTGAGCCACCGGACATCCACACCCATGCACACACCTACACATTCATATACACATACATACACACATACATATATGCATATACATATACATACACATACACACATTTCCACACGTATGCATATACATATAAACATACACATCCACACATATATACACATTAATACACCCATACACATATACATAAGCCCACATATACACAAACACATACATACACAACACACACAAAAAATAAATAAATAAATAAAAAATTAAAAAAAAAAAAAAAATAAAAAAAAAAAATAAAAAAAAATAAAAAAAAAATAAACCCTTTAAATAAAATAAAATAAATAAAAATAAACAAGAGGCCTGGTCGCCAACAGTGCCCAACGCCACCAAACCCCGCAGGCCCTCCCGCACGTCCAGGCCCCCCCCGCCCACCACCCACCAGGCATCCCATCCGGCAAAAAGCCATAAGGGCCCAGCCCTGCGTCCACAGCCGGCATGCCACGGCACCTCAGCAGACCCGGCGCCGCGATCAGCAATACACACCGGGGCAGCGACACATACATATGTACCTACATACATACACACAGATTTCACCATACATATATACAAACGTACACACACCCACATACACGCGTACCCATATATAATTTAACAGAATAAGTTAAATATATTAAATAGATTAAAAAAAATAAAATTAAAATAAAAAAAATAAATAAATAATAATAATAATAATAATAATAATAATAATAATAATATATATATATATATATATATATACATATATACATACACACATACATATATATATATACACATACATACACATACATATATACATACATACATACATACATTCATACATACATACATATATACATACATACATATACATACATACACATACATACATACATATATATATATATATATACACATAAAATAAATTAAAATAAATAAATAAAATTAATAAAAAAATAAGGGCAGAGTAAAACACAGGAGGGGGACTCCCGCAGGGCAGTCGGGCAGCACCGCCGGGGCCCCAACAAGGGAGGCAAGCAGTCCCCCCAACCCGGCACCAGGCAGGCCCGCACAGCCGCAGCGCAGGGCGACCCCGGGCAGACCCCGCCCCGCGCCCCAGGGAAAGGAGGAAGCCCACGGACAACCGGAGCCAGCGGGGCACGAGCCGACCCCCGCCCGACAGCGGCAAGACCCCAGCCCCACGGGCGCAACCCCCCGCCCAACCACCCACGGGAGGGACAGCCCCCCCAACCAACCCAAGGCGGCCGCCCACAGCCCCACCCGCACCCCAACACCCGCCTAGGCACCTCCACCCACCCCCAGCCACCAGACCACCCACGGATCGGCCCGCCAGGCCGGAACCAGGAAACACACCCCAGGCCCCCCGACCCCGCGGCACACGGCCCCCCCGGCACCCAGGACCCCCCACCCACGGAGCAAGACCCCCGGGACAGAGCCCCAGCCCCGGCCCCCAAGGGAGTCAGGTCAGAAAATTAATTAGCGGTGCCCAAAGAGATCGGAATTCTGTCAGTTGTTGGTTTGATTCAGCAGACATTCTTTCCATAACTACATAATCTAATAAAATGTTTTTGTAAAGGTTTATACATAAATTATTTTTTGATTTCCAATTTATGAGAATAGTTTTCTTGGCGATGCCCAACGCATTTATAAGGAGGTATGTTTTGTTTATATCAAGATCAGTTGCGGAGAGATCACCCAACAGGCAGAGTGCGGGGGAGATGGGAATAGGAATCTCTAACGCTAATGATAGGTTCTCGCACACTCCAAGCCAAAAGTTACTCACGGGAGCACAGGACCACATTGAATGCAAGTAATTATCTATCTTATTATCTGAGCAGTGTACACAGATGTTAGAGTCAGCTAAACCCATTTTATACATTCTTAGACCGGTGTAATGTATTCTGTAAAGTATTTTGAGCTGAATCAGTCGTACATTTGGATTCTTAATCAAACGAGTAGTATTGAGGCATATTTGTTTCCAGAATTCTGGGTCACAGCTTGTTGATACGTCTGAGTGCCATTTAGAAGTTGGAATACTTATTGTGTTATCTATTTTTGATAAGAGAGCATATAATTTGGATAAAGCTTTGGGGGCAGATGTTTTGAAGAATTTAACGGTCGTAGGATTAGTTTCCCATGTTGTTTTGTTGAATCTTGCGCTGATTACAGATTTGATTTGTATATATTCTAGAAATTTATTAGGATTGATTGCATATTGTGTTATTAAACTTTTAAAAGAGATAAAACTG
>NC_084584.2:14355000-14367500 GCF_033978685.3 Nerophis lumbriciformis | reverse complement strand
ACTGCTGCTGGAATTTTAATTTTCCTGAGGGAACTCTCCTGAAGGAATCAAAGTACTATCTATCTATCTATCTATCTATCTATCTATCTATCTATTTACATTGTATGAGCTTCAAGAGGTAGTCACCTAAAAGTGGTTTTCACTTCACATGTGTGCTTGAAGCTCATCGAGAGAATGCCAAGAGTGTGCAAAGCAGTAATCAGAGCAAAGGGTGGCTATTTTGAAGAAACTAGAACATGTGTGAGGGAGCAGGGTTGGGGTGGGGGCTGGGTTTGGTGGTAGCAGGGGTGTATAATGTAGCCCGGAAGAGTCAGGGCTGCATGGGATTCTGGGTATTTGTTCTGTTGTGTTTATGTTGTGTTACGGTGCAGATGTTCTCCCGAAATGTGTTTGTCATTCTTGTTTGGTTTTGGTTCAAAGTGTGGCGCATTATTAGTAAGAGTGTTAAAGTTGTTTTATATGGCCACCATCAGTGTAACCTGTGTGGCTGTTGGCCAAGTATTCTTTGCTGTCACTTACGTGTGCAAGCAGAAGCTGCAAATAACAAGAGGCTTGGCTGGCACGCTGTTCATACAGATTGTAGAGGGCGCTAAATGCTGTACCATCATGGCACACCCTTATTATTAATGTAAGGGTGAAAATCGGAGAATATTAATCCCGGTAGTTTTCTGCGAGAGGCACTGAAATCCGGAAGTCTCCCGGGAAAATCGGGGGGGCCGGCAAGTATGCAGCTGAGCCGCATCAGAGTGATCAAAGAGCCGCATTCGGCTCCGGAACCGCGGGTTGCCGACCCCTGAACTAGATTATAAAACACGTTTTCAGTTATTTCAAACTTTTTTTTGTGAAGTACATAACTTCACATGTGTTCATTCATAGTTTTGATGCCTTCAGTGACAATCAACAAAGTAAATAGTCATGAAAATAAAGAAAAGGCATTGAAATGAGAAGGTGAGTCCAAACTTTTAGCCTGTACTGTACATTTCACATAAAACCGCAGACAGCCGCGTTCCTGAATGGCCTTAGAGAGATATAGCAAACAACAAGCACACAAAAGGCTCATCAACCACCCACGTTTCAATCAGGGTTAACTTGGAGATCAGTTTTTTTGCTAACCTATTTCCACCCTTAAGTTCGACTACCCTTTTGACATTTTTCAACCCATTTCAACCGTTCCACCGTCAAAACACTCCTCATATTCAGGACAAAAACCAAAGTTGGTTAAGGAACTAGAAAAATTCCTGGTTTTCCCAAAATTCCAGGAATTTCTCAATTACAAACTGTTACTAATTCAACATTTCTTGACCGATTTAAACAATTCCAACACCAACCAATTCAGCTCATTCAGGACATTCATGCTACTAATCATCAAAATTCCCAAATTTCCGAGAAGTTCCCATTGAAATGAATGGGACATTTTTCCAAGTTGCACAATTCCCACATTCTTCAACCCATTCCCCCTTCAACACATTCAACTCATCCTGGATATTCAAACTACTATTTTTCCACATCCAACACATTTCCAGGAATTCCCGTTTTTTGGTAACCTATTTCCACCCTTAAGTTCGACTACTCCTCTGACATTTTTCAACCCATTTCAACCGTTCCACCGTCAAAACACTCCTCATATTCAGGACAAAAACCAAAGTTGGTTAAGGAACAAGAAAAATTCACGGTTTTCCCAAAATTCCAGGAATTTCTCAATTAAAAACTGTTACTAATTCAACATTTCTTGACCGATTTAAACAATTCCAACACCAACCAATTCAGCTCATTCAGGACGTTCATGCTACTAATCATCAAAATTCCCAAATTTCCGAGAAGTTCCCATTGAAATGAATGGGACATTTTTCCAAGTTGCACAATTCCCACATTCTTTAACCCATTCCCCCTTCAACACATTCAACTCATCCTGGATATTCAAACTGCTATTTTTCCACATTCAACACATTTCCAGGAATTCCCGTTTTTTTGGTAACCTATTTCCACCCTTAAGTTCGACTACTCCTTTGACATTTTTCAACCCATTTCAACCGTTCCACCGTCAAAACACTCATATTCTGGACAAAAACCAAGTTGGTTAAGGAACTAGAAAAATTCCCTGTTTTTCCCGAAATTCCAGGAATTTCTCAATTAAAAACTGTTACTAATTCAACATTTCTTGACCAATTTAAACAATTCCAACACCAACCAATTCAGCTCATTCAGGACATTCATGCTACTAATCATCAAAATTCCCAAATTTCCGGGAAGTTCACATTGAAATGAATGGGACATTTTTCCAAGTTGCACAATTCCCACATTCTTCAACCCATTCAAACCATTCCCCCTTCAACACATTCAACTCATCCTGGATATTGAAACTACTATTTTTCCATATTCAACACATTTCCAGGAATTCCCGTTTTTTGGTAACCTATTTCCACCCTTAAGTTCGACTACTCCTTTGACATTTTTCAACCCATTTCAACCGCTCCACCGTCAAGTTGCACAATTCCCACATTCTTTAACCCATTCCCCTTTCAACACATTCAACTCATCCTGGATATTCAAACTACTATTTTTCCACATTCAACACATTTCCAGGAATTCCCGTTTTTTGCTAACCTATTTCCACCCTTAAGTTCGACTACTCCTTTGACATTTTTCAACCCATTTCAACCGTTCCACCGTCAAAACACTCATATTCAGGACAAAAACCAAGTTGGTTAAGGAACTAGAAAAATTCAAGGTTTTCCCGAAATTCCAGGAATTTCTCACTTAAAAACTGTTACTAATTCAACATTTGTTGACCGATTTAAACAATTCCAACACCAACCAATTCAGCTCATTCAGGACATTCATGCTACTAATTATCAAAATTCCCAAATTTCCAGGAAGTTCCCATTGAAATAATGGGACATTTTTCCAAGTTGCACAATTCCCACATTCTTCAACCCATTCAAACCATTCCCCCTTCAACACATTCAACTCATCCTGGATATTCAAACTACTATTTTTCCACATTCAACACATTTCCAGGAGTTCCCGTTTTTTGGTAACCTATTTCCACCTTTAAGTTCGACTACTCCTTAGATATTTTTCAACCCATTTCAACCGTTCCACCGTCAAAACACTCCTCATATTCAGGACAAAAACCAAGTTGGTTAAGGAACTAGAAAAATTCACAGTTTTCCCAAAATTCCAGGAATTTCTCAATTAAAAACTGTTACTAATTGAACATTTATTGACCGATTTAAACAATTCCAACACCAACCAATTCAGCTCATTCAGGACATTCATGCTACTAATTATCAAAATTCCCAAATTTCCGGGAAGTTCCCATTGAAATGAATGGGACATTTTTCCAAGTAGCACAATTCCCACATTCTTCAACCCATTCCCCCTTCAACACATTCAACTCATCCTGGATATTCAAACTACTATTTTTCCACATCCAACACATTTCCAGGAATTCCCGTTTTTTGGTAACCTATTTCCACCCTTAAGTTCGACTACTCCTTCGACATTTTTCAACCCATTTCAACCGTTCCACCGTCAAAACACTGATATTCAGGACAAAAACCAAGTTGGTTAAGGAACTAGAAAAATTCAAGGTTTTCCCAAAATTCCAGGAATTTCTCAATTAAAAATTGTTACTAATTCAACATTTCTTGACCGATTTAAACAATTCCAACACCAACCGATTCAGCTCATTCAGGACATTCATGCTACTAATCATCAAAATTCCAAAATGTCTAGGAAGTTCCCATTTAAATGAATGGGACATTTTTCCAAGTAGCACAATTCCCACAATTTTTCAACCGACATTCAGACCAAACCAAATTCCGGTTTCCCTGGAAATTCAAACTTTTCAACATTCAAACTATTTCAGCGTTTAAATTATTTCAACATTCAAACCATTTCTACATTCATACTACATTCTGTCAGCATTTCAGTTCAAATTCAGCATTGGAGCATTCACACACAATTTCAGGAATTGCCTCTTCTAGTTGGTCTATAAAATTGTAATAAGTACACCTCTGCATAACATTGTAAGCTTATTAACATTATCTCCATTATTATTTTTTTAACCAACAACAAAGCGTGGCACTCACCCTCCTCTCCATCTCCACTCGCTGCTTACGGAATCGAACCTCGGTCACGTCGTCTTCTTCGAAGGGGTCGATCATGAGGTCGTGTCTGCTGTAGGAGCGAAGCTGAGGACACACACATGTCAAAGCTATGTTCAGCGTTCCTCCGTTTTGGCAATCAGGGGCATTGACAACACTGCCCTGCCACTCCCCAGCGGTCTGATTGGTCGCCTCGTGAAGGAGCTTAGGGTCTTTAAACAAAATAACTAATCACATCATTCCTTATGAAGTAAAGTGCTTCAAAAAAATGTCATTAAATAAAACAAAACAACATGCAAATTTGATGACATTTTGAGGGCAATAAATACTGATAAAGTTGAGGAATGCTCATCAAACACTTATTTGGAACATCCCACAGGTGAGCAGGCAAATTGGGAACAGGTGGGAGCCATGATTGGGTATAAAAGTAGATTCCATGAAATGCTCAGTCATTCACAAACAAGGATGGGGTGAGGGTCACCACTTTGTCAACAAATGCGTGAGTAAATTGTTGAACAGTTTAAGAAAAACCTTTCTCAACCAGCTATTGCAAGGAATTTAGGGATTTCACCACCTACGGTCCGTAATATCATCAAAGGGTTCAGAGAATCTGGAGAAATCACTGCACGTAAGCAGCTAAGCCCGTGACCTTCGATCCCTCAGGCTGTACTGCATCAACAAGCGCAGCAGTGTGTAAAGGATATCACCACATGGGCTCAGGAACACTTCAGAAACCCACTGTCAGTAACTACAGTTGGTCGCTTCATCTGTAAGTGCAAGTTAAAACTCTCCTATGCAAGGCGAAAACCGTTTATCAACAACACCCAGAAACGCCGTCGGCTTCGCTGGGCCTGAGCTCATCTAAGATGGACTGATACAAAGTGGAAAAGTGTTCTGTGGTCTGACGAGTCCACATTTCAAATTGTTTTTGGAAACTGTGGACGTCGTGTCCTCCGGACCAAAGAGGAAAAGAACCATCCGGATTGTTATAGGTGCAAAGTTGAAAAGCCAGCATTTGTGATGGAATGGGGGTGCATTAGTGCCCAAGACATGGGTAACTTACACATCTGTGAAGGCGCCATTAATGCTGAAAGGTGCATACAGGTTTTGGAGCAACATATGTTGCCATCCAAGTAACGTTACCATGGACGCCCCTGCTTATTTCAGCAAGACAATGCCAAGCCACGTGTTACATCAACGTGGCTTCATAGTAAAAGAGCGCGGGTACTAAACTGGCCTGCCTGTAGTCCAGACCTGTCTCCCATTGAAAATGTGTGGCGCATTATGAAGCCTAAAATACCACAAGCTGTACATCAAGCAAGAATGGGAAAGAATTCCACCTGAGAAGCTTAAAAAATGTGTCTCCTCAGTTCCCAAACGTTTACTGAGTGTTGTTAAAAGGAAAGGCCATGTAACACAGTGGTGAACATGCCCTTTCCCAACTATTTTGGCATGTGTTGCAGCCATGAAATTCTAAGTTAATTATTATTTGCAAAAAAAAAAAAAAAGTTTATGAGTTTGAACATTAAATTTTGTAGTGCATTCAATTGAATATGGGTTGAAAAGGATTTGCAAATCATTGTATTCCGTTTATATTTACATCTAACACAATTTCCCAACTCATATGGAAACGGGGTTTGTAGAATGCAACATTTAAAACACCCCGGGAGCCTTCAGTCATGCAAAAACAAAATGTTTTAAGTGAAGTGATATATACATAGCTCTTTTCTCTAGTGACTCAAAGCGCTTTACATAGTGTAACCCATTATCTAAGTCAGTGTTTTTCAACCTTTTTTGAGCCAAGGCACATTTTTTTGCGTTGAAAAAATGCGGTGGCACACCACCAGCAGAAATCATTAAAAAACGAAACTCAGTTGACAGTAAAAAGTCGTTGTTGCAATTGTTGGGTACGACTTTAAAGCATAACCAAGCATGCATCAATATAGCTCTTGTCTCAAAGTAGGTGTACTGTCACCACCTGTCACATCACCCCCTGACTTATTTGGAGTTTATTGCTGTTTTCCTGTGTGTAGAGTTTTAGTTCTTGTCTGGCGCTCCTATTTTAATGGCTTTTTCTCTTTTTTTTGGTATTTTCCTGTAGCAGTTTCATGTTTTCCTTTGAGCTATATTTCCCGCATCTACTTTGTTTTAGCAATCAAGAAGATTTTAGTTGTTTTTATTATCCTTCTTTGTGGGGACATTGTTGATTGTCATGTCATGTTCGGATGTACTTTGTGGACACCGTCTTTGCTCCACAGTAAGTCTTTGCTGTCGTCCAGCATTCTGTTTTTGTTTACTTTGCAGCCAGTTCAGTTTTAGTTTCGTTCTGCATAGCCTTCCCTAAGCTTCAATTACTTTTCTTAGGGGCACTCACCCTCTGTTTATTTTTGGTTTAAGCATTAGATACCTTTTTACCTGCATGCTGCCTCCCGCTGTTTCCGACATCTACAAAGCAATTAGCTACCGGCTGCCACCTACTGATATGGAAGAGTATTACACGGTTACTCTGCCGAGCTCTAGACAGCACCGACACTCAACAACAACACATCATTTGCAGACTATATTTACTGGTTTGCAAAAAACATTTTTAACGCAAATAGGTGAAATTAGATAATCTCCCACGGCACACCAGACTGTATCTCACGGCACACTAGTGGTTGAAAAACACTGATCTAAGTTACATTTAACCCAGTGTGGGTGGCACTGGGAGCAGGTGGGTGAAGTATCTTGCCCAAGAACACAACAGCAGCAACTAGAATGGCAGAAGCGGGGATCGAACCTGGAACTCTCAAGTTGCTGACACGGCCGTTCTATCAACCGAGCCAAGCTGCCCCACACGTCTTCCTTGTAACCTCAGAAATAGCAGCATTTCAACAAACATTGAAAGCAAATACTGTATTAATGTTTTACTCATTTTATAGCACACATGCTTAGAAAATGGACTTTAGATGGCAGTAGAAGCACATACTAAGAGCTCATTGTCACGTTACTGCAACGTTTTCATTCATTGTAACAAACAGTAGTAATAATCTATAATGATCGCAGAAAGAAACACCAAAGTCTTCCTTATTGTTCGCCGTTTGCTATGCCGTCCCAAGTTGCAGACATTCTCCGTGTATGTTTTACTTTGAAAAGTGTTTGCCCATTTTAAACTTTCATTCATGTTCCGACACATTTACCTCCGCACGTTAAGAGAATTCGCAAACTGTTGAGCGCGATCTATAGTGCTGATTTATATTGGTAATTGAGAGACAACGAGAGATTATTATCATACTTCAAGACGTCGAACATGTAATGAATAAATACAAACCCTGTTTCCATTGTGTTAGATGTAAATATAGACGGAATACAATGATTTGCAAATCCTTTTCAAACCATATTCAATTGAATGCACTACAAAGACAACATATTTGATGTTCAAACTCATAAACTTTTTTTTTTTTTTGCAAATAATAATAAACTTAGAATTTCACGGCTGCAACACGTGCCAAAGTAGTTGGGAAAGGGCATGTTCACCACTGTGTTACATCACCTTCTCTTTCAACAACACTCAATAAACGATTGGGAACTGAGGAAACTAATTGTTGAAGCTTTGAAAGTGGAATTCTTTCCCATTCTTGTCTTATGTAGAGCTTCAGTCGTTCAACAGTCCGGTGTCTCCGCTGTCGTATTTTACGCTTCATAATGCGCCACACATTTTTAATGGAAGACAGGTCTGGACTGCAGGCGGGCCAGGGAAGTACCCGCACTCTTTTTTTACGAAGCCACGCTGTTGTAACACGTGCTGAATGTGGCTTGGCATTGTCTTGCTGAAATAAGCAGGGGCGTCCATGAAAAAGACGGCGCTTAGATGGCAGCATATGTTGTTCCAAAACCTGTATGTACCTTTCAGCATTAATGGTGCCTTCACAGATGTGTAAGTTACCCATGTCTTAGGCACTAATACACCCTCATTCCATCACAGATGCTGGCTTTTCAACTTTGCGTCGATAACAGTCTGGATGGTTCGCTTTCCCTTTGGTCCGAATGACACGATGTCGAAAATTTCCAAAAACAATTTGAAATGTGGACTCGTCAGACCACAGAACACTTTTCCACTTTGCATGAGTCCATCTTAGATGATCTCGGGCCCAGAGAAGCCGGCAGCATTTCTGGATGTTGTTGATAAATGGCTTTCGCTTTCCATAGTAGAGCTTTAGCTTGCACTTACAGATGTAGCGACCAACTGTATTTAGTGACAGTGGTTTTCTGAAGTGTTTCTGAGCCCATGTGGTGATATCCTTTAGAGATTTATGTCGGTTTTTGATACAGTGCCGTCTGAGGGATTGAAGGTCACGGTCATTCAATGTTGGTTTCCGGCCATGCCGCTTACGTGGAGTGATTTCTCCAGATTCTCTGAACCTTTTGATGATATTATGGACCGTAGATGTTGAAATCCCTAAATTTCTTGCAATTGCACTTTGAGAAACGTTGTTCTTAAACTGTTTGACTATTTGCTCACTAAGTCGTGGACAAAGGAGTGTACCTCGCCCCATCCTTTCTTGTGAAAGCATTTTTTGGGAAGCTGTTTTTATACCCAATCATGGCACCCACCTGTTCCCAATTAGCCTGCACACATGTGGGATGTTCCAAATAAGTGTTTGATGAGCATTCCTCAACTTTATCAGTATTTATCGCCACCTTTCCCAACTTCTTTGTCACGTGTTGCTGGCATCAAATTCTAAAGTTAATGATTATTTGCAAAAATTTAGTGGGTGCGGCTTATAAAGTCCGGAAAATAGGGTATATTCAATGAGAAAATACACTAATATCAAGTTATTTTGTCTAAGGACTATTTTCCTTTAGAAGGGACACACGCAAAGAGTGTTTTTTATTAGCGCGCCGATTTTGGCACGGTTTTTCTTACCCTCTGTCTGTTCTTCTGCATGTTGGATTGCAGCATCTTTCGTATTTCCTTCTCACGACCCCTGGAGATGTTTGTCCTGCGTCTGGACGGCCCCTTGGGTTCCTCGCTCCTGATGTTGGACACATTAAAGCGCTCTTCAGAGAGGTCTGCTTTAGCGTGACATAACAGCCTGTCCAGCAGAGGGCGCCCATGCACCAAAAAAATCAGCACACACACACCATAGCCCAGGCCCGGGCAAATATTTTGACTGGGGGGCCCAAATTTAGAGGGAAAAAAATGTGTCTAGTACAAAACCTCACAATAATGTCTGATTGAATGCTAAAACGTAAAAAAAAAAACAGAATTTAAAATTTTTGGACTGAATGAGACACCCAAAATGTACATGAAAATAAAGAATGTGGGATTTACAATATTAACTATGAACGATAAAACACTGAATATTGACAACATATTAACGTCAAAGGGTAAAAAATAAACCCACCTACAATCTAAGAAATCACTAAGCTTTAGAACTTTGTTGTAAAAAAATCTCTTTCCACATCTGTCCCTGACACCCGTATTAAAGGATTCCCGGATTTCCCATAATTCCTTTTTTTTAATGCATTTTCCCCATTCAAAATGAAAGGGACATTTTTCCTAGTTGCACAATTCCCACATTCTTCAACCCATTCAAACTATTCCACCTTCAACTCATCCTGGACATTCAAACTACCATTTTTCCACATTCAACAAATTTCCAGGAATTCCCGTTTTTTTGGTAACCCATTTCCACCCTTAAGTTCGACTACTCCTTTGACAGTTTTCCAACCCATTTCAACCGTTCCACCGTCAAAACACTCCTCATATTCAGGACAAAATCCAAGTTGGTTAAGGAACTAGAAACATTCCTGGTTTTCCCGAAATTCCAGGAATTCCTCAATTAAAAACTGTTGCTAATTCAATATTTCTTGACCGATTTAAACAATTCCAACACCAACCAATTCAGCTCATTCAGGACATTCATGCTCTTAATCATCAAAATTCCCAAATTTCCAGGAAGCTCCCATTGAAATGAATGGGACATTTTTCCAAGTAGCACAATTCCCACATTCTTCAACCCATTCCTCCTTCAACACATTCAACTCATCCTGGACATTCAAACCACCATTTTCCACATTCAACAAATTTCCAGGAATTCCCATTTTTTTGGTAACCTATTTCCACCCTTAAGTTCGACCACTCCTTTGACATGTTTCAAACCCATTTCAACCGTTTCACCGTCAAAACACTCCTCATATTCAGGGCAAAATCCAAGTTGGTTAAGGAACTAGAAAAATTCCCGGTTTTCCCGAAATTTCGCAATTAAAAACTGTTACTAATTCAACATTTCTTGACCAATTAAACAATTCCAACACCAACCAATTCAGCTCATTCATGCTCTTAATCATCAAAATTCCCAACATTTCCAGGAAGTTCCCATTGAAATGAAAGGGACATTTTTCCTAGTTGCACAATTCCCACATTCTTCAACCATTCAAATCATTCCCCTTCAAAACATTGAACTCATCCTGGACATTCAAACTACCATTTTTCCACATTCAATAAATTTCCAGGAATTCTCGTTTTTTTGATAACCTATTTCTACCCTTAAGATCGACTACTCCTTTGACATTTTTCAACCCATTTCAATCATTCCACCGTCAAAACACTCATATTCAGGACAAAAACCAAGTTGGTTAAGGAACTACAAAAATCCCGGTTTTCCCGAAATTCCAGGAATTCCTCAATTAAAAACGGTTGCTAATTCAATATTTCTTGACCGATTTAAACAATTCCAACACCAACCAATTCAGCTCATTCATGCTCTTAATCATCAAACTTCCCAAAATTTCCAGGAAGTTCCCATTGAAATGAAAGGGACATTTTTCCTAGTTGCACAACTACCACATTCTTCAACCCATTCAAACTATTCCACCTTCAACTCATCCTGGACATTCAAACTACCATTTTTCCACATTCAACAAATTTCCAGGAATTCCCGTTTTTTTGGTAACCTATTTCGACCCTTAAGTTCGACTACTCCTTTGACATTTTTTCAACCCATTTCAACTGTTCCACCGTCAAAACACTCCTCATATTCAGGACAAAAACCAAGTTGGTTAAGGAACTAGAAAAATTCCCTGTTTTCCCGAAATTCCAGGAATTTCTCAATTAAAAACTGTTACTAATTCAACATTTCTTGACCGATTTAAACAATTCCAACACCAACCAATTCAGCTCATTCAGGACATTCATGCTACTAATCATCAAAATTCCCAAATTTCCAGGAAGTTCCCATTGAAATGAATGGGACATTTTCCAAGTTGCAAAATCCCCACATTCTTCAACCCATTCAAATCATTCCTCCTTCAAAACATTCAACTCATCCTGGACAATCAAACTACCATTTTTCCACACTCAACACATTTCCAGGAATTCCTGTTTTTTTGATAACCTATTTCTACCCTTAAGATCGACTACTCCTTTGACATTTTTCAACCCATTTCAATCATTACACCGTCAAAACACTCCTCATATTCAGGACAAAAACCAAGTTGGTTAAGGAACTACAAAAATCCCGGTTTTCCCGAAATTCCAGGAATTCCTCAATTAAAAACTGTTGCTAATTCAATATTTCTTGACTGATTTAAACAATTCCAACACCAACCAATTCAGCTCATTCAGGACATTCATGCTCTTAATCATCAAAGTTCCCAAATTTCCAGGAAGCTCCCATTGAAATGAATGGGACATTTTTCCAAGTTGCCCAATTTCCACATTCTTCAACCCATTCCCCCTTCAACACATTCAACTCATCCTGGACATTCAAACTACCATTTTTCCACATTCAACAAATTTCCAGGAATTCCCGTTTTTTTTGTTAACCTATTTCCACCCTTAAGTTCGACTACTCCTTTGACATTTTTCAACCCATTTCAACCGTTTCACCATCAAAACACTCATATTCAGGACAAAATCCAAGTTGGTTAAGGAACTAGAAACATTCCTCGTTTTCCCGAAATTCCAGGAATTCCTCAATTAAAAACTGTTGCTAATTCAATATTTCTTGACCGATTTAAACAATTCCAACACCAACCAATTCAGCTCATTCAGGACATTCATGCTCTTAATCATCAAAATTCCCAAATTTCCAGGAAGCTCCCATTGAAATGAATGGGACATTTTTCCAAGTTGCCCAATTTCCACATTCTTCAACCCATTCCCCCTTCAACACATTCAACTCATCCTGGACATTCAAATACCATTTTCCACATTCAACAAATTTCCAGGAATTCCTGTTTTTGGTAACCTATTTCCACCCTTAAGTTCGACTACTCCTTTGACATTTTTCAACCCATTTCAACCGTCCCACTGTCAAAACACTCATATTCTGGACAAAATCCACTTATTTGAGAACGACTGCCCCGCCCTGACACTTACGCCACAATCAAAGGCGGCCTGAAGGC
>NC_084584.2:14342500-14350000 GCF_033978685.3 Nerophis lumbriciformis | reverse complement strand
ACTTTGTAGTTGTGTCATCGGATTTGCGGCCTCATGTTTTGGACACTCGGGTGAAGAGAGGGGCGGAGCTTTCTACCGATCACCACCTGGTGGTGAGTTGGCTGCGATGGTGGGGGAGGATGCCGGACAGACCTGGCAGGCCCAAACGCATTGTGAGGGTTTGCTGGGAACGTCTGGCAGAGTCTCCTGTCAGAGAGAGTTTCAATTCCCACCTCCGGAAGAACTTTGAACATGTCACGAGGGAGGTGCTGGACATTGAGTCCGAATGGACCATGTTCCGCGCCTCTATTGTCGAGGCGGCTGATTGGAGCTGTGGCCGCAAGGTAGTTGGTGCTTGTCGTGGCGGTAATCCTAGAACCCGTTGGTGGACACCGGCGGTGAGGGATGCCGTCAAGCTGAAGAAGGAGTCCTATCGGGTTCTTTTGGCTCATAGGACTCCTGAGGCAGCGGACAGGTACCGACAGGCCAAGCGGTGTGCGGCTTCAGCGGTCGCAGAGGCAAAAACTCGGACATGGGAGGAGTTCGGTGAGGCCATGGAAAACGACTTCCGGACGGCTTCGAAGCAATTCTGGACCACCATCCGCCGCCTCAGGAAGGGGAAGCAGTGCACTATCAACACCGTGTATGGCGAGGATGGTGTTCTGCTGACCTCGACTGCGGATGTTGTGGATCGGTGGAGGGAATACTTCGAAGACCTCCTCAATCCCACCAACACGTCTTCCTATGAGGAAGCAGTGCCTGGGGAGTCTGTGGTGGGCTCTCCTATTTCTGGGGCTGAGGTTGCTGAGGTAGTTAAAAAGCTCCTCGGTGGCAAGGCCCCGGGGGTGGATGAGATCCGCCCGGAGTTCCTTAAGGCTCTGGATGCTGTGGGGCTGTCTTGGTTGACAAGACTCTGCAGCATCGCGTGGACATCGGGGGCGGTACCACTGGATTGGCAGACCGGGGTGGTGGTTCCTCTCTTTAAGAAGGGGAACCGGAGGGTGTGTTCTAACTATCGTGGGATCACACTCCTCAGCCTTCCCGGTAAGGTCTATTCAGGTGTACTGGAGAGGAGGCTACGCCGGATAGTCGAACCTCGGATTCAGGAGGAACAGTGTGGTTTTCGTCCTGGTCGTGGAACTGTGGACCAGCTCTATACTCTCGGCAGGGTCCTTGAGGGTGCATGGGAGTTTGCCCAACCAGTCTACATGTGTTTTGTGGACTTGGAGAAGGCATTCGACTGTGTCCCTCGGGAAGTCCTGTGGGGAGTGCTCAGAGAGTATGGGGTATCGGACTGTCTGATTGTGGCAGTCCGCTCCCTGTATGATCAGTGCCAGAGCTTGGTCCGCATGGCCGGTAGTAAGTCGGACACGTTTCCAGTGAGGGTTGGACTCCGCCAAGGCTGCCCTTTGTCACCGATTCTGTTCATAACTTTTATGGACAGAATTTCTAGGCGCAGTCAAGGCGTTGAGGGGATCTGGTTTGGTGGCTGCAGGATTAGGTCTCTGCTTTTTGCAGATGATGTGGTCCTGATGGCTTCATCTGGCCAGGATCTTCAGCTCTCACTGGATCGGTTCGCAGCTGAGTGTGAAGCGACTGGGATGAGAATCAGCACCTCCAAGTCCGAGTCCATGGTTCTCGCCCGGAAAAGGGTGGAGTGCCATCTCCGGGTTGGGGAAGAGATCTTGCCCCAAGTGGAGGAGTTCAAGTACCTCGGAGTCTTGTTCACGAGTGAGGGAAGAGTGGATCGTGAGATTGACAGGCGGATCGGTGCGGCGTCTTCAGTAATGCGGACGCTGTATCGATCCGTTGTGGTGAAGAAGGAGCTGAGCCGGAAGGCAAAGCTCTCAATTTACCGGTCGATCTACGTTCCCATCCTCACCTATGGTCATGAGCTTTGGGTTATGACCGAAAGGACAAGATCACGGGTACAAGCGGCCGAAATGAGTTTCCTCCGCCGGGTGGCGGGGCTCTCCCTTAGAGATAGGGTGAGAAGCTCTGCCATCCGGGAGGAGCTCAAAGTAAAGCCGCTGCTCCTCCACATCGAGAGGAGCCAGATGAGGTGGTTCGGGCATCTGGTCAGGATGCCACCCGAACGCCTCCCTAGGGAGGTGTTTAGGGCACGTCCGACTGGTAGGAGGCCGCGGGGAAGACCCAGGACACGTTGGGAAGACTATGTCTCCCGGCTGGCCTGGGAACGCCTCGGGGTCCCACAGGAAGAGCTGGACGAAGTGGCTGGGGAGAGGGAAGTCTGGGCTTCCCTGCTTAGGCTGCTGCCCCCGCGACCCGACCTCGGATAAGCGGAAGAAGATGGATGGATGGATGGCATATTAATATTATAGTACAAATACATATATTATTTTCAGTATATAACAATATTATAGTACAAATAATACATACAAATATTCTCAGTAGATATTATTATAGTACAAATATTACATTAAAATATTATCAGTAAATATTTATATTATAGTACAAATAATACATAAACAATTATCAAGAAATTATAGTATTATAGTGCAAATACATACAAATATTCTTAGTAGATATTAATGTTATAGTACAAATAATACATACACACATTATCAGTAAATATATTTTTTTGTAAAAATAATACATTTACATATTCTAAATAATTAATATTATACTACAAATAATACATATACCATTTTCTCAGTATATATTAATAATATAGTACAATTAATACATAGACATATTCTAACACATTAATATCATAGTACAAATACACATACAGTACATATTCTCAGTAGATGTTATTAATATAGTACAAATATTATATATTATAGCAATACATATATTTCAGTAAGTAGTTTTAATAATACAGATATAAATTCCAAGAAAATATTAATAAATATAAGTATTTTACAGATAAATATTCCAAGTAAATATTAATTTAATAGTACAAAATAAAATATAATAATATCCTGAGTAAAAATGTATTGTATAGAACAAATACATATACATATTATAATAAATATTAATATCATAGTAAAAATATTACACATACATATTCTCAGTATATATTATTATTATAGTACAAATATTATAGTAATACATATATTTTAGTACAAATAATGCAGATACAAATTCCAAGAAAATATTCATTAATATAAGTATTTTAGTACACATAATACTGATAACTTTCCAAGTAAATATGAATTTATTAGTACAAAA
This sequence comes from Nerophis lumbriciformis, assembly GCF_033978685.3. Lineage (NCBI taxonomy): Eukaryota > Metazoa > Chordata > Actinopteri > Syngnathiformes > Syngnathidae > Nerophis > Nerophis lumbriciformis. The sequence continues at coordinate 14,346,826 of NC_084584.2, read as the reverse complement.
TAAAATATAATAATATTTGGAGTAAAAATGTATTGTATAGTACAAATAATACATATACATATTCTAATATATATGTATATTATAGTAAAAATAATACATGTACATATTCTCAGTAGATATTATTATTATAATACAAATATTATATGATATTATAATAATACATATATTTTAGTACAAATAATACACATACAAATTCCAAGAAAATAATAATAAATATAAGTATTTTAGTACAAATAATACTGATAAATATTCCAAGTAAATATTAATTTATTAGTACAAAATAAAGTATAATAATATTCTGAGTAAAAATGTATTGTATAGTACAAATAATCCATCCATCCATTTTCTACCGCTTATTCCCTTCGGGGTTGCGGGGGGCGCTGGAGCCTATCCCAGCTACAATCGGGTGGAAGGCGGGGTACACCCAGGACAAGTCGCCACCTCATCGCAGAGTACAAATAATACATATACATATTCTAATAAATATTTATATTATAGTATAAATAATACATGTACATATTCTCAGTAGATATTATTATAGTACAAATATTATATGATATTATAGTAATACATATATTTTAGTACAAATAATACACATACAAATTCCAAGAAAATATTAATATAAATATTTTAGTACAAATAATACTGATAAATATTCCAAGTAAATATTAATTTATTAGTACAAAATAAAATATAATAATATTCTGAGTAAAAATGTATTGTATAGTACAAATACATATACATATTCTAATAAATATTCATATTACAGTACAAATAATACATGTACATATTCTCAGTAGATATTATTATAGTACAAATATTATATGATACTATAGTAATACATATATTTTAGTACAAATAATACACACACAAATTCCAAGAAAATATTAATAAATACAAGTATTTTAGTACAAATAATACGGATAAATATTCCAAGTAAATATTAATTTAATAGCATTCTGAGGAATTTTTTTTTTGTAAAGTACAAATAATATGTATAAATATTCTCAGTAGATATCAACATTATAGTAAGAAAATGTAATTGTTTCACATGAGTGAAGAAATGTTAAGTATAAAAAATATATTTAAAATGTTTTGTATATCGTACAGAAACGGTGTGGTTTTCTGTAAAACCAAACGGGGAGCGGTTCCTCTCACCTGAACAAAGACAGTGAAGAAGATGACGGTGATGATGGCGGTGAGGAACAAGTCCTTCATCTTGTTGGTCAGCAGGAAGCCCAGAGAGAAGGCGATGGCGCCTCGAAGGCCACCGTAGGCGACAATAAACTGCTCCTTCTTCGTCAGCTTGACGATGCGGAACTTGTTGATGACAAACGTCAGGCCGATGACGCCTGGAACGCAAGCGAGGACGGGGTGTTACACTTCCGAGGAGGGATCCGCCGAGTCAACCCGGGTCGGTCTCCCTCACCCAGCACTCGGGAGACCAGGCACAGGACCACGGTGACGACCACGAAGGTCCAGTTCCAGGCGTGGGGCCCGGCCACGGTGGAAACGCCGAGGAAGATGAAGATGAGCGTTTCGCTCACGCTACTCCACATCTTCATGAAGTACTTGACGGTGGTGTAGGACTTGTGCGAGATGTTGGCCTCCACGTATGGACGCATCACCACGCCGCACGCGATCAACCTTCAAAAACAACTCGTTAAAAACGCAGCACGGCGTGGAAAAAAAAGAAAAAAAAGAGTCAGCACTCACGACATGATGCCCGACAGGTGGAAGACCTCGGCCGACAGGTACGCCATGTAGCTGTAGAGGAACACGAAGAGGGGCTCGATGACGCGCGTGTGCGACGTGAAGCGGGACGTGAAGGCGCCAAGGACGCCGTAGATGGCGCCCACCATGATGCCCCCGCAGGACACCACAAAGAAGCACAGCACCCCCAGGAGGGCGTCGGCCACTGTCACCACGCCGGCGTGGGAAAACTCCTCAAACAGGTGGTACAACACCTGCACGCAAACACGGAGCACAACCTCTTCAGCTCTAAACCGTGATCCCATGTATCATTCACTGTGGATTTGGAGGAGAAAAATCTAATTGTATTACATGATTATATAACAATATTATAGTACAAATAATACATATTAATATTCTAAGTAAATATTCATATTATAGTACAAATACATATTAATATTTTCAGTATATAATATTATAGTACAAATAATACACATACGTATTCTCAGTATATAATAATATTATACTACAAATAATACATATTAATATTCTAAGTAAATATTATAGTACAAACACAAATATTTTCGGTATATAATACAGTACAAATAATACATATTAATATTTTAAGTAAATATTCATATTATAGTACAAATACATATAAATATTTTCAGTATATAATATTATAGTACAAATAATACACATACATATTCTCAGTATATAATAATATTATACTACAAATAATACATATTAATATTCTAAGTAAATATAGTACAAATAAATAAATATTCTCGGTATATAATATAGTACAAATAATACATATTAATATTCTAAGTAAATAGTATTATAGTACAAATACATATAGTCTCAGTATATAATAATAATATAGTACAAATAATACATATTAATATTCTTAGTAAATATTAATAGTATAGTACAAATAATACATATAAATATTCTCACTATATACTAATATTATAGTACAAATAATCCATATAAATATTCTCAGTAAATAATATTATAGTACACATAATACATATAAATATTCTAAGTAGATATTAATATTATAGTACATATAATACATATACATATTCAAAGTAAATAATATTATAGTACAAATGATACATATTAATATTCTAAGTAAATATTAATATCATAGTACAAATACATATAAATATTCTCATTATATATTAATATTATAGTACAAATAATACATATACATATTCTAAGTAAATAATATTATAGTACAAATAATACATATAACTATTCTAAGTAGATATTAATATTATAGTACAAATAATACATATACATATTCAAAGTAAATAATATTATAGTACAAATAACACATAAATATTCCCAGTATATAATAGTATTATAGTACAAATAATACATATTAATATTCTAAGTAAATATTAATATCATAGTACAAATACATATAAATATTCTCATTATATATTAATATTATAGTACAAATAATACATATACATATTCTAAGTAAATAATATTATAGTACAAATAATACATATAACTATTCTAAGTAGATATTAATATTATAGTACAAATAATACATATACATATTCAAAGTAAATAATATTATAGTACAAATAACACATAAATATTCCCAGTATATAATAGTATTATAGTACAAATAATACATATTAATATTATAAGTAAATATTAATATCATAGTACAAATAATACATATCAATATTATCATTATATATTAATATTATAGTAAAAATAATTCATATACATATTCTCAGTATACAATAATATTAAAGTACGAATAATACATATTAATATTCTAAGTAAATATTCACATTATAGTACCAATAATACATATAAATGATCTCAGTAGATATTAATATTATAGTACAAATAATAAATATAAATATTCTAAGTAAATAACATTATAGTACAAATACATATACGTATTCTCAGTATATAATACTATTATAGTACAAATAATCCATATTAATATTGTAAGTAAATATTCATATTATAGTACAAATAATACATATTAATATTCTAAATAAATATTCACATTATAGTACCAATAATACATATAAATGATCTCAGTAGATATTAATATTATCGTACAAATAATACATATACATTTTCTAAGTAAATAACATTATAGTACAAATATTAAATATAAGAATTCTCAGTATATAATAATATAGTACAAATAATACACATTAATATTCTAAGCAAATATTCCTATTATAGTACAACTAATACATATAAATGTTCTCAGTAGATATTAATATCATAGTACAAATAATACATATAGTATTTTCAGTATACAACAATATAATATGAGTCAAATTAAAAACCATTAAAATATTAATGAATCATTACAAATGTTTTAATTATTTTTAAATCGTCCATTAATTAAATTGTGAAATATTATATTAGTTTTTTTTAGATATTCAAATAATAAAATTAAACTTATCAATATGTAAATGTATATATTTTGTGACACATTTAAAAATGCATGGCATTTTTTTTTCTAATTGTATTTTATTTTTTATTTTATTTACAAAGCGCACACAGAAGCTTATGTATGATTTAATTGCTGAATTGTTGATATTTAGTTTAAAAAAAAAATCATATTGTTTCACATTAAAGAACAAA
>NC_084584.2:14232500-14337500 GCF_033978685.3 Nerophis lumbriciformis | reverse complement strand
CCCAGGAACACCATTCCTACCATCAAGCATGGTGGTGGTAGTACATACTTGCCAATCTTGAGACCTCCGATTTCGGGGGGTGGGGTGGGCGTGGTCGGGGTGGGACGGGGGCGTGGTTGTGAGCGTGGCTAAAAGGGGAGGGGTATATTTACAGCTAGAATTCACCAAGTCAAGTATTTCATATATATATATATATATAAGAAATACTTGACGTTCAGTGAATTTTATATATATATATATATATATATATATATATATATATATATATATATATATATATATATATATATATATATATATATATATATTTATTTTATATATATATATATATATATATATATATTTATTTTATTATATATATATATATATATATATATATATATATATATATATATATATATATATATATATATATATAAGAAATACTTGACGTTCAGTGAATTTTATATATATATTTATTTATTTTATTATATATATATATATATGTATATATATATATATATATATATATATATATATAAAATAAATACTTGAATTTCAGTGTTCATTTATTTACACATATACACACACATAACACTCATCTACTCATTGTTGAGTTAAAGGTTGAATTGTCCATCCTTGTTCTATTCTCTGTCACTATTTTTCGAACCATGCTGAACACCCTCTCTGATGCATTGTTGTGTGGCACGCACAAAAGTGCTTTCATCAAATGCACTAGATGTCACAACATTGCTGTTTACGGCAGACAAACTGCTTTACGGTAGACGAAAACGTGACTGCTGTTGTTGTGTGTTGTTGCCGCGCTGGGAGGACGTTAATGAAACTGCCTAACAATAAACCCACATAAGAAACCAAGAACTCGCCCTCCATCATTCTACAGTTATAACGTTATTGGGCAGGTACGCTTTTTTATATTGTGGAGGACCTGAGTCCGCCTGAATTTCGGGAGATTTTCGGGAGAAAATTTGTCCCGGGAGGTTTTCGGGAGAGGCGCTGAATTTCGGGAGTCTCCCGGAAAATCCGGTAGGGTTGGCAAGTATGTGGTAGTATTATGCTCTGGGCCTGTTTTGCTGCCAATGGAACTGGTGCTTTACAGAGAGTAAATGGGACAATGAAAAAGGAGGATTTCCTCCAAATTCTTCAGGACAACCTAAAATCATTAGCCCAGATGTTGGGTCTTGGCCGCAGTTGGGTGTTCCAACAGGACAATGACCCCAAACACACGTCAAAAGTGGTAAAGGAACGGCTAAATCAGGCTAGAATTAAGGTTTCAGAATGGCCTTCCCAAAGTCCTGACTTAAATGTGTGAACAATGCTGAAGAAACAAGTCCACCACTCTATAATCTGCTGAAGGACCAAACCAAATGGAGATGGAAAAATTGAGCTGTTTGGCCACAATACCCAGCAATATGTTTGGAGAAGAAAAGATGAGGCCTTTAATCCCAGGAACACCTTAACTACCGTCAAGCATGGTGGTGGTAGTATTATATTCTGGGCCTGTTTTCCTACCAATGGAACTGGTGCTTTACAGAGAGTAAATGGGACAATGAAAAAGGAGGATTTCCTCCAAATTCTTCAGGACAACCTAAAATCATCAGCCCGGATGTTGGGTCTTGGGCGTTCCAACAGGACAATGACCCCAAACACACGTCAAAAGTGGTAAAGGAACGGCTAAATCAGGCTAGAATTAAGGTTTCAGAATGGCCTTCCCAAAGTCCTGACTTAAACGTGTGGATAATGCTGAAGAAACAAGTCCACCACTCTATAATCTGCTGTAAAACCAAACCAAATGGAGATGGAGCAAGACGGAGCAGAGCGCTTTCAAGGAATGCAAGGAGCTCTTAACAAGTGACAAGGTGTTAATTCACGTCTGCCACTGTCCCTCGCATGAGACGCTTTGGCGTACGGAATTGGAGCTGTGATCCAGCACACAACATTTGATGGGCAAGAGTATCCGATAGGGTACGCCTCTCGGACACTCTCGCCAGCCGAGAAAAACTACTCACAGATCGAGAAGGAGGCGTTGAGCCTGGTGTATGGAGTAAAGAAATTCCATCAATATCTGTGGGGGCGGAGGTTCAACGTGGTGACTGACCACGAGCCTCTACTCACGCTGGTTGGAGAACATAAAGGACTTCCAACAATGGCAGCAGCGCGTATCCAAAGATGGACCATCATACTGTCGGCATACGATTACTGCATAACCTACTGTCAGTCACAAGAGCACGGCAACGCTGATGGACTGTCTCGTGTCCTGTTGCCTGAGACCAAAGACACGGGGACAGGGCAAATGACAGCATGTCTGAATGCATTGATATGTGAGCACCTGGATGAGGCACCGGTGAGTGCGAAACAGATTTCCAAGGCATCGCGCAAGGATCCTGAGCTCTCAAAGCTGCATAGGTATATCAGAATCAGAATCAGAATACCTTTATTGTCATTGTATGGAAACAACGAAATTGGACAGCAATCCAGCTCAATGCTTTTAAAACAAACCTACATGAAATAGTGTTCAGACAACAACAATAATAAAACAATTTAAAATGTAAAAACATAATAAAATGTTAAAAAAACATATTGCACAGTAGATCTTTATCAGAGGTAAGCAAGTAATAAAGTGGTGAGTGTTCAGGTAAGTGCAGAGTTTAGGGCAATAACAGCTCTAGGATAGAAACTGTTTTTCAGTCTATTTGTCCTGGCTTTGATGGTCTTATAACGCCTCCCTGAGGGTAAGAGTTCAAGCCAGTGGTGACCTGGGTGGGATGAGTCCTTGAGGATGCTGTTAGCTCTCCTGTTGCAGTGTCTCTTATGCAGGTCCTCTAGAGATGTAAGAGGACATGCAGTGATCTTTTGGGCCGCGTTTATGACCCCCTGTAATCTCTTTCTCTCTGCCACCGTGCAGCTAGAAAACCACACGGAGATGCCGTAGGTCAGTATATCATGGAAGGATGGCCAAAAGAGATACCGGAAGATCTAAAAGTCTACTATAAAAAGAGGGAGGAGCTATCTGTTGAGCAGGGATGTGTTCTGTGGGGAGTCGTGGTACCTGCAAAACTAAAAAAAACGCAGTGCTGAATGAGATCCACAGTGGGCACCCTGGCATCGTGAAAATGAAAACGGTTGCACGGCAATATGTCTGGTGGCCAAATTTAGACATGGACGTCGAAATGGTCTGCAAACAATGTGAAACATGCCAGTTGGAACAGCGCACGCCACGCCAAGTCCCTTTGCACCCCTGGGATTTCCCTGGAGAAGTGTGGAAATGGCTTCACGTGGACTTTGCAGGCCCATTCACGGGTCACACGTTCTTGACAGTGGCCGACGCCTATTCAAAGTGGCTTGAGGTGTTTACAATGTCTCAGATAACATCCTCTGTGACCATTTCAAGGCTTAAGAGACTTTTTGCGTCATATGGAATACCAGAGCAAATCGTCACAGACAAACGCCACGGCTTTCACGTCAGACGAGTTCCAGCAGTTTGCGAAAAGAAATGGTATTCTTCACACGACTGGTGCACCCAGGCATCCAGCTACTAACGGCCTGGCCGAGAAGTACGTCGCCACATTCAAAGCAGGCATGAAGAAGCTTGCCGGACAAGACTTTAGTGTGGAGGACATGGTCTCGCATTTCCTACTGTGATATCGCACGACTCCCAACAGTGCTACTGGTGAGTTTCCAGCGGACTTGTACCTCAAGAGACATGTGCGTACGCGGTTGGACTTTCTGAAACCAAGCATCTCAGAGAAGGTGAGGAGGAGGCAGTATCGACAGAAAGAGGGGCATGACAGTCGGGCTGCTGTGAGAGAGTTTGATGTGGATGACCCAGTGTATCTGCGCAACACCGCAGGGGGAAAACAGAAATGGATCCCAGGAGTGGTGACCCAACAGACTGGCCCAGGGTCGTACCGAGCACAAGGAGAGTCAACTGACCAAGTGTACAGACGCCACGGGGACCAGCTGAAGCCTCGCTACACTCAAGGCCTTCCTGATCCTGAACCGGAATGTGCAACTCAGTCAGCTGTGCAGGAGAGTGACTTTGGTGAACCGAGCTGGACCAACCTGTGCCACCTGACCCAGAGACAATGACTTTGAGACGCTCAGGGCGCACAACTAGGACGCCAACGCGTTACAGGGAATAAGGACAATAAGGGGGGATGTTTAATTATCTAAGAGGGTTTGAGTTGTTTAAGAGTTATAAGTGCAGTATTGAAATGGTTATTTAATTAACCAGATGAGAATCTGTTAACCAGACAACCTGTAATAAGAAAGTTTGATCATATTACACCTATACTGGCTCACCTGAACTGGCTTCCTGTGCACTTAAGATGTGACTTTAAGGTTTTTACTACATACGTATAAAATACTACACGGTCTAGCTCCAGCCTTTTTTGCTGATTGTATTGTACCATATGTCCCGGCAAGAAATCTGCGTTCAAAGAACTCCGGCTTATTAGTGATTCCCAGAGCCCCAAAAAAGTCTGCGGGCTATAGAGCGTTTTCTATACGGGCTCCAGTACTATGGAATGCCCTCCCGGAAACAGTTAGAGATGCTACCTCAGTAGAAGCATCTTAAAACTCATTTGTATACTCTAGCCTTTAAATAGACCCCCTTTTTAGACCAGTTGATCTGCCGTCTCTTTTCTTTTCTCCTCTGCCCCCCTCTCCCTTGTGGAGGGGGAGTTACACAGGTCCGGTGGCCATGGATGAAGTGCTGGTTGTCCAGAGTCGGGACCCGGGGTGGACCGCTCGCCTGTGCATCGGTTGGGGACATCTCTGCGCTGCTGACCTGTCTCCGCTCGGGATGGTCTCCCTGCTGGCCCCACTATGAACTGGACTCTCACTGTTGTGTTGGATCCATTGTGGACTGGACTTTTGCTGATGTGTTGGATCCATTGTGGACTGGACGTTCACAATATTATGTCAGACCCACTCAACATCCATTGCTTTCAGTCCTCTCCAAGGTTTCTCATAGTCATTCACATTGACGTCCCACTGGGGTGAGTTTTTCCTTGCCCTTATGTGGGCTCTGTACCAAGGATGTCGTTGTGGCTTGTGCAGGCCTTTGAGACACTTGTGATTTAGGGCTATATAAATAAACATTGATTGATTGATTGATTGATAATAGTTTAAAGAATGTGATATTTTCAGTTATTATAAATAGTGAAGTTAATGCACTGTAAGGAATTACCTTTAATCTAAGGGGGAGATAACGTGGTGTATTAATGCTATTTGTGTACTGTTCGACCTTTCAGTCTTGCCGTAGTTTGTAAGTGCCTACTGTGCATGCCTGTTGCCCAGGTAGAGAAACCAGTTACCCTTCGTGTACGCTGTAATGCTGTTCTCCCAAGGTACGTTAGGTAAAGTATTTAATTATATTTAATTATTCAGATCGAAGTACACCACTGTGTTCTTTGATGTTTTCCTCTTACACACATGCTTATGTGTGCTATGGATATGAGTTTTTTTTTCCTGGGCCTCAGTCTGGACCCCCTCTCCAGGGGCCCAGGCTTAAACCAATTTTTTTTTTTTCCCTCACCCCACCCCCGTCCCCAGCGTTTACCAGTTTCTCACCTTTTCTGTAAGGGGCGCCGGAAGTTGGCAGACCCGTCAGAGATCCTGTTCTGTCTCCTTGTAATGTTTGTCTGCCCTTCAATGGGATTGTGCTGAAAATCTTCATTTCCCCTCGGGGATTGTTAAAGTATTTCTGATAGATGTCCGATATCGGCTTTTTGCCGATATCCGATATTGTCCAACTCTTAATTACCGATACCGATATCAACTGATACCGATATATACAGTCTTGGAATTAACACATTATTATGCCTAATTTGGACAACCAGGTATGGTGAAGATAAGGTCCTTTTTAAAAAAATTAATAAAATAAAATAATTAAAAACATTTTCTTGAATAAAAAAGAAAGTAAAACAATATAAAAACAGTTACATAGAAACTAGTAATTAATGAAAATTAGTAGAATTAACTGTTAAAGGTTAGTACTATTAGTGGACCAGCAGCACGCACAATCATGTGTGCTTACGTACTGTATCCCTTGCAGACTGTATTGATATATATTGATATATAATGTAGGAACCAGAATATTAATAACAGAAAGAAACAACCCTTTTGTGTGAATGAGTGTAAATGGGGGAGGGAGGTTTTTTGGGTTGGTGCACTAATTGTAAGTGTATCTTGTGTTTTTTATGTTGATTTAATTAAAAAAAAAAAGATACCGATAATAAAAAACAGATACCGATAATTTCCGATATTACATTTTAAAGCATTTATCGGCCGATAATATCGGACATCTCTAATACATCTCTAATATATATATATATATATATATATATATATATATATATATATATATATATATATATATATATATATATATATATATATATACATATATATATACATATACATATATATATATATATATATATATATATATATATATATATATATATATATATAGGGGCGTCACTAGCTTTTAAGGACAGGGGGGACTTAGCCCCCAGGAGATGCACAGGATGCGAGCGAACGTTACGCGGAAGCACAAAACTTCACAAACGGCAAACAAAGACTTAGAATCTATTCATTGTTATTATTATTATTTAAAAAAAATGCACGGGACGAAATGAAATGCTCCCCGGGACGATGGCTTTAAACCATTTTTTTTCTTTTTCTTTTTATGTATTTATTCATTTTACATTTTATATTAAATGTCTTGGTTTTTCCTCCCTCTGAAAATCCTATGAAATGTTTAACAAGCCATCCTATAATAATACAATAGCTATTAATGTAACAATACAATAAAACAAATATATTTAATGTTTTTTTCATTATTTTAACAATAGGCTAATGTATATTACTTTATATAGATTCTACAAGAAACACAAAACTCAAAAACTAAATTATTTACAATTGCACACACAAGGTTTTGTGCAGCTTCACTCATTGTAAAGGAAGATAGTGTGCTTCGTACACTTGCAGGACCGCAAGCAAGGTCGCAGAGAAAATGCGGACTGGAATTTGAGTGATGTGGGCATTTTCTATATGATCAAGTGGAATGGATTGGATACCGACGCACTAAAGGGGCTCTCTACCTTATGCTACGAAGTGAGGGGAAACTGAGTGAATAATAACAGGTTATATGATTATTTATTTAAACTCATATTCGGGCCTCTTTATAATGACTATGTCGGCATGTATTTGTAAAAAAAAACAAAAAACAAACAAATTATTTAGGGGGGCTTAAGAATATTTTAGGGGGGCTTGAGCCCCCCTAAAATATGCCTAACAACACCAATGTATATATATATATATATATATATATATATATATATATATATATATATATATATGGAGTGGTGCATATGAGAATGGGTCCTTGTTTGTTTATTTCTGTGTTTTGGTGAAAATTGTTTTCAAACATGTTTATTGGATAGCAGAACTATTTTTTTATATAGTTTTGGTTTTTGGAGGACCTAACTTGAATGCAGACGCAGCAGCAGTGACGTCACATGTCAGCCAACTTAAAAAGAGGCACTCACCGAGCTTCATGAGGAGAGCCAGCAGGATCCATAGCGAGATCTCGAAGGGCCTCCGGACGTGCTCGTAGTTGAACGACAACACCGGGAAAGGCTTCCTGTGCGCGGACGAGTTCCCCCGGTGGTGCGGGGTCCCCTCCCCATCACCAGCGTGCGTGTGGTTGTCCGGCGCACGGCTGCCGTCGACGGCGAAAAGGAGCAGCAGGAGGAGAAGGAGGCTTGCCAAGCCGGCGAGACGCGGGTATGGCGGGGCCATGTTGGGGCAGGCTCCGCTACACCCGGCGCTGATGACGAGGATGAAGAGGAGGAGGAGGCGGAGGAGGAGAGCATGAGGATGGTGACAGGACCTTTACGCACAGCCTCCACGCGTGCCTAAGCATGGCGGGAAAGTGGCGACGAGTGGGCGGAGACAAAAACAGCCAACATGATCGGCAACGTGCCGCTCGTTAAAGCCGGAGGGTCCTCTTATCTTCTCTCAGCGGCGTCCTCATGTGCGCTCCGTCAAGTGACACCTGCTGGAGCGGAGGAGCAGCGCAGCCACAGCGGATGGGGCGGTCCGATACAGCCACATGAACATATCGACGCCAAAGGCGGTATCGGACCGATACTTTTTGTTGTTGTGTTGATCATATTTATTTTTCTCCTTGAATACAAGAGAGCGTTGTAGTCAAAAAATGGATTTAAATGAGAATTTATTGACTTTATTTTGGTGGTGAGTACAATAATTGCATTATTTTGTTGATGTTGAACCCCCCCAATTTAAAAAAACAAAAAAACTCAAATTTTAGCATTTAGTCTAGTATTAGGGATGTCCGATAATGGCTTTTTTGCCGATATCCGATATTCCGATATTGTCCAACTCTTAATTACCGATACCGATATCAACCAATACCGATATGCTAATATACATTGGCTTTGCTATTGACGTGCTACCGATTAGCATTAGCGATTGTACATGGCGATTTCCGCACCTCCAAATTTGGAGACTGCTGTGAGACTGCTGACATCAGATGATATTGACAGTCAAAGTTGCATCAGATGTGAGAGATGACATCAGATGTGTAAGTGGGACAGTATTGACAGTCAAAGTTGCATCAGATGTAAGACTGCTGACATCAGACGTGTAAGTGGGACAGTATTGACAGTCAAAGTTGCATCAGATGTAAGACTGCTGACATCAGACGTGTAAGTGGGACAGTATTGACAGTCAAAGATGCATTAGATGTGAGAGATGACATCAGATGTGTAAGTGGGACAGTATTGACAGTCAAAGTTGCATCAGATGCAAGACTGCTGACATCAGACGTGTAAGTGGGACAGTATTGACAGTCAAAGTTGCATCAGATGTAAGACTGCTGACATCAGACGTGTAAGTGGGACAGTATTGACAGTCAAAGTTGCATCAGATGTAAGACTGCTGATATCAGACGTGTAAGTGGGACAGTATTGACAGTCAAAGTTGCATCAGATGTAAGACTACTGACATCAGATGTGTAAGTGGGACAGTATTGACCATCAAAGTTGCATCAGATGTGAGAGATGATATCAGACGGGTTAAGTGGGACAGTATTGACAGTCAAAGTTCCATCAGATGTAAGACTGCTGACATCAGACGTGTAAGTGGGACAGTATTGACAGTCGAAGTTGCATCAGATGTAAGACTGCTGACATCAGACGTGTAAGTGGGACAGTATTGACAGTCAAAGTTGCATCAGATGTAAGACTGCTGACATCAGACGTGTAAGTGTGACAGTATTGACAGTCAAAGTTGCATCGTATGTAAGACTGCTGACATCAGACGTGTAAGTGGGACAATATTGACAGTCAAAGTTGCATCAGATGTAAGACTGCTGACATCAGACGTGTAAGTGGGACAGTATTGACAGTCAAAGTTGCATCAGATGTAAGACTGCTGATATCAGACGTGTAAGTGGGACAGTATTGACAGTCAAAGTTGCATCAGATGTAAGACTACTGACATCAGATGTGTAAGTGGGACAGTATTGACCATCAAAGTTGCATCAGATGTGAGAGATGATATCAGACGGGTTAAGTGGGACAGTATTGACAGTCAAAGTTCCATCAGATGTAAGACTGCTGACATCAGACGTGTAAGTGGGACAGTATTGACAGTCAAAGTTGCATCAGATGTAAGACTGCTGACATCAGACGTGTAAGTGTGACAGTATTGACAGTCAAAGTTGCATCGTATGTAAGACTGCTGACATCAGACGTGTAAGTGGGACAATATTGACAGTCAAAGTTGCATCAGATGTAAGACTGCTGATATCAGACGTGTAAGTGGGACAGAATTGACAGTCAAAGTTGCATCAGATGTAAGACTGCCGACATCAGACGTGTAAGTGGGACAATATTGACAGTCAAAGTTGCATCAGATGTAAGACTGCTGATATCAGACGTGTAAGTGGGACAGTATTGACAGTCAAAGTTGCATCAGATGTAAGACTGCCGACATCAGACGTGTAAGTGAGACAATATTGACAGTCAAAGTTGCATCAGATGTAAGACTGCTGACATCAGACGTGTAAGTGGGACAGTATTGACAGTCAAAGTTGCATCAAATGTAAGACTGCTGACAGATGTGTAAGTGGGACAGTATTGACAGTCAAAGTTGCATCAGATGTAAGACTGCTGACATCAGACGTGTAAGTGTGACAGTATTGACAGTCAAAGTTGCATCGTATGTAAGACTGCTGACATCAGACGTGTAAGTGGGACAATATTGACAGTCAAAGTTGCATCAGATGTAAGACTGCCGACATCAGACGTGTAAGTGGGACAGTATTGACAGTCAAAGTTGCATCAGATGTAAGACTGCTGACATCAGATGTGTAAGTGGGACAGTATTGACCATCAAAGTTGCATCAGATGTGAGAGATGATATCAGACGGGTTAAGTGGGACAGTATTGACAGTCAAAGTTCCATCAGATGTAAGACTGCTGACATCAGACGTGTAAGTGGGACAGTATTGACAGTCGAAGTTGCATCAGATGTAAGACTGCTGACATCAGACGTGTAAGTGGGACAGTATTGACAGTCAAAGTTGCATCAGATGTAAGACTGCTGACATCAGACGTGTAAGTGTGACAGTATTGACAGTCAAAGTTGCATCGTATGTAAGACTGCTGACATCAGACGTGTAAGTGGGACAATATTGACAGTCAAAGTTGCATCAGATGTAAGACTGCTGATATCAGACGTGTAAGTGGGACAGTATTGACAGTCAAAGTTGCATCAGATGTAAGACTGCCGACATCAGACGTGTAAGTGGGACAATATTGACAGTCAAAGTTGCATCAGATGTAAGACTGCTGATATCAGACGTGTAAGTGGGACAGTATTGACAGTCAAAGTTGCATCAGATGTAAGACTGCCGACATCAGACGTGTAAGTGAGACAATATTGACAGTCAAAGTTGCATCAGATGTAAGACTGCTGACATCAGACGTGTAAGTGGGACAGTATTGACAGTCAAAGTTGCATCAAATGTAAGACTGCTGACAGATGTGTAAGTGGGACAGTATTGACAGTCAAAGTTGCATCAGATGTAAGACTGCTGACATCAGACGTGTAAGTGGGACAGTATTGACAGTCAAAGTTGCATCAGATGTAAGACTGCCGACATCAGACGTGTAAGTGGGACAGTATTGACAGTCAAAGTTGCATCAGATGTAAGACTGCTGATATCAGACGTGTAAGTGGGACAGTATTGACAGTCAAAGTTGCATCAGATGTAAGACTGTTGACATCAGTCGTGTAAGTGGGACAGTTTTGACAGTCAAAATTGCATCAGATGTAAGACTGCTGACATCAGACGTGTAAGTGTGACAGTATTGACAGTCAAAGTTGCATCAGATGTAAGACTGCTGACATCAAGCGTTGTAAGTGGGACAGTATTGACAGTCAAAGTTGCATCAGATGTAAGACTGCTGACATCAGACGTGTAAGTGGGACAGTATTGACAGTCAAATTTGCATCAGATGTGATGCAAGTGGGACCGTCAGAGTTGCTAAGAATTAAAGGTTCACAGGATATTCTATTGGAACTGCTTGGGGTCATTATTGAACGGTGACGGGAGGACGTGGCGCAGTTGGGAGAGTGGCCGTGCCAGCAACCTGAGGGTTCCTAGTTCGATCCCCACCTTCTACCAACCTCGTCACGTCCATTGTGTCCTTGAGCAAGACACTTCACCCTTTCTCCTGATGGGTCGTGGTTAGGGCCTTGCATGGCAGCTCCCGCCATCAGTGTTTGAATGTGTGTGTGAATGGGTGAATGTGGAAATACTGTCAAAACGCTTTGTGGCTTGAAGGTAGAAAAGCGCTATAAAAGTAGAACCCGTTTACCATTTAACCCACTTGTGGAAGAGTGGGGTCGTGATACAAAAAAATGCAATTTCTTGAAATGAATGAAAAAGTCAATAAAAATGCAAATGGCCTCATGTCACAAATATGTTTTGTGAGGAATACATGTAAAATGGGCATACTTGCCAACCTTGAGACATCCGATTTCGGGAGGTGCGGGCGTGGTCGGGGGTGGGACAGGGGCGTGGTTGAGGGTGGGGGCGTGATTAAGAGGGGAGGAGTATATTGACAGCTAGAATTCACCAAGTCAAGTATTTCATACATATACTGTGTGTGTGTATATATATATATATATATATATATATATATATATATATATATATATATATATATATATATATATATATATATATATATATGTATATATATATACAGGTAAAAGCCAGTAAATTAGAATATTTTGAAAAACTTGATTTATTTCAGTAATTGCATTCAAAAGGTGTAACTTGTACATTATATTTATTCATTGCACACAGACTGATGCATTCAAATGTTTATTTCATTTAATTTTGATGATTTGAAGTGGCAACAAATGAAAATCCAAAATTCCGTGTGTCACAAAATTAGAATATTGTGTAAGGGTTAAATTTTGAAGACACCTGGTGCCACAAACTAATCAGCTGATTAACTCAAAACACCTGCAAAGGGCTTTAAATGGTCTCTCAGTCCAGTTCTGAAGCCTACACAAACATGGGGAAGACTTCAGATTTGACAGCTGTCCAAAAGGCAACCATCGACACATTGCACAAGGAGGGAAAGACACAAAAGGTTATTGCTGAAGAGGCTGGCTGTTCTCAGAGCTCTGTGTCCAAACACATTAATGGAGAGGCAAAGGGAAGGAAAAACTGTGGTCAGAAAAAGTGTACAAGCGATAGGGATTACCGCGCCCTGGTCAAGATTGTGAAAAAAAAAATAAAATAAAATAAAATAAAATATATATATATATATATATATATATATATATATATATATATATATATATATATATATATATATATCCATCCATCCATCCATTTTCTACCGCTTAATCCCTTCGGGGTCGCGGGGGGCGCTGGAGCCTATCTCAGCTACAATCGGGCGGAAGGCGGGGTACACCCTGGACAAGTCGCCACCTCATCGCACGGCCAACACAGATAGACATACAACATTCACACTCACATTCACACACTAGGGACCATTTAGTGTTGCCAATCAACCTATCCCCATATATATATATATATATATATATATATATATATATATATATATATATATATATATATATATATATATATATATATATATATATATATATATATATATATATATATATATATATATATGTATGTATGTATGTATATATATATATATATATATATATATATATATATATATATATATATATATATATATATATATATATATATATGCACAAACAAAACTGTGTTTAGATAATTGATACTTCAAACTTGCATAAATAAATCTTAAGGAATATAACATAACTTGGCTTCTGAGAGCTTCAAAATGTAATGAATAAAATGCTAAAGTTGTTGATAAACAAGCAATTATTTTAATAATTAAATATGGTCATTTTAAATGAATTATTATGATCATTTAAAATTAATGATTTCAAATATGTTTATTTTAATGTATAATTCTATGGCTGGATGTAATAAGGAGTCAGAAAAAATACAAATAAAAATACAATTAATTTTGATGTTTTTAGCAAAATATAGTAAATTTTTATTTTTTTTATTTTTTTTATTAATAAATATATTTATTTTTAGGTAAGATAACCATAATAATACAATTTATATCTAGTCTGGATGATTTAGTTCTTGTCACCCTGTTGTCCTCCCGTCATAAAGAAAAGGCTGTCCTCACTCAATCGGGAGATTTTCGGAAGAATATTTGTCCTGGGAGGTTTTCGGGAGAGGCGCCGAATTTCGGGAGTCTCCCGGAAAATTCGGGAGGGTTAGCAAGTATGAAAATGGGTATATTGCTTTTAATTTGAAAGATCTTGCAAAATAACAATCCGTGGGGTTAAAAGCAAGGGTTGAAAGCCAAACCATGCAATGATCAGTCCGCGTAAAAAGTCCACTCCCCCCCTGAGCATGCACTTCCTGTACACGCACACACATTTCCAGTAGATGTGTGAGTCATCAGAGCAAGGCGAGCGCTCATGAAAAATAAATGTTAATATTGTGTCGATTTGCTGGGAGTCAAAACTTTTTCCACCGATGGCTGCAAACTGAAAAATGTAAAGGGGGGCATTCATCCAACCATGCAAATAAATAATGTATAAAAATGCTCTTACGGGCAACAAAGCGTACTAGTATGTTATTCTTCTCAATATTTCAACTTTTTTCCATTTCCCATAGCAATATATGTATAAAATATAATATAAATGTCATTATTAAGTGAATGCAATCAAGCCAATGCTTGTCACAATTGTGAGAAAAATAAGTTTTTGTACGTTTTGTACTATTCTCCACTAATGATGTATTTTTTGTACCTCTGAACCCTGCAGGGCGGCGACGAGCGAGCAAAAACAACATCGGCGGCTCTTTTCCCACAGTTGGCTGGAGGTCAACGGGTACAAACGTGAAAACAGAGAAAATAAACAAAACATGTTCACATCAGTGAAGGCAATAAATTAGGAATATGTGTGCGGATTCCCTTATAGGGACACACTAACAGTCAAAGGTTTAGAGACACTATCTCATTTACTTGCACGAGAAAATGTCTCCAAACTTCTGACTGGTGTTGTATTTGTTTTTATGAAAGACTTTGCACAATATAAAGTGTTGCGTCTGACCCAGGAATGGGCAATTATTTTGACTCGGGGGCCACATTTAGAGAAAAGAAATGTGTGTGGGGGCCGGTATATCTATTTTTAGGAACACTAATACAAAACCTCACAACAATGTCTGATTGAACGCTTAAAAACGTTATGACAGACCGCCTTAAAAAACGTAATGGAATTTTTAAATTTTTCTATGAACGATAAAACACTGAATATTGACAAAGTATGAACGTCACACCCCCTTTCGATCAAGATATTTTACAATCAAGTGAAACGCAACAAACAATGAAATATGAACGCGAAGGGTACAAAATAAACCCACCTACAATCTGATATTTGCTGAATTTACACCCAGGGATCAATAAAGTACTTTCTATTCTATTCTATATATCATTAAGCTTTCGAATTTTGTTGTGAAAATCTCCTTCCGCATCTGTGGAAACGCTTCCCGCCCACATTGCTTTATGCCTCGTCTGAGCTGCTGTGACGTAGATTACTATCGTAACTAATTAGATGACCATAGTAACTAGCATATCATCCATAAGAGCAGATTCCAACCATCCATCCATCCATCCATCTTCTTCCGCTTATCCGAGGTCGGGTCGCGGGGGCAGCAGCCTAAGCAGGGAAGCCCAGACTTCCCTCTCCCCAGCCACTTCGTCCAGCTCTTCCTGTGGGACCCCGAGGCGTTCCCAGGCCAGCCGAGAGACATAGTCTTCCCAACGTGTCCTGGGTCTTCCCCGCGGCCTCCTACCGGTCGGACGTGCCCTAAACACCTCCCTAGGGAGGCGCTCGGGTGGCATCCTGACCAGATGCCCGAACCACCTCATCTGGCTCCTCTCGATGTGGAGGAGCAGCGGCTTTACTTTGAGCTCCTCCCGGATGGCAGAGCTTCTCACCCTATCTCTAAGGGAGAGCCCCGCCACCCGGCGGAGGAAACTCATTTCGGCCGCTTGTACCCGTGATCTTGTCCTTTCGGTCATAACCCAAAGCTCATGACCATAGGTGAGGATGGGAACGTAGATCGACCGGTAAATTGAGAGCTTTGCCTTCCGGCTCAGCTCCTTCTTCACCACAACGGATCGATACAGCGTCCGCATTACTGAAGACGCCGCACCGATCCGCCTGTCGATCTCACGATCCACTCTTCCCTCACTCGTGAACAAGACTCCGAGGTACTTGAACTCCTCCACTTGGGGCAAGATCTCCTCCCCAACCCGGAGATGGCACTCCACCCTTTTCCGGGCGAGAACCATGGACTCGGACTTGGAGGTGCTGATTCTCATCCCAGTCGCTTCACACTCAGCTGCGAACCGATCCAGTGAGAGCTGAAGATCCTGGCCAGATGAAGCCATCAGGACCACATCATCTGCAAAAAGCAGAGACCTAATCTTGCAGCCACCAAACCAGATCCCCTCAACGCCTTGACTGCGCCTAGAAATTCTGTCCATAAAAGATTCCAACCATTGAAATACTTTGTATAGTTGAAGACTTATGGTCATTAGAAAACAGGAGTGCACATCATAATGGCAGCTACAGTTTCAATCTTAAAGATCTAAAAAAATTATTTGGGAATGTCCGGCGGGCCAGATTGAAAAGCTTAACGGGCCGCATGTGGCCCCCGGGCCTTAATTTGCCCAGGTCTGGTCTGACCAGTCTTCCTCTCAGGGAATACAAGTCACTGGTCAATCCCAGGTTCTTTCAGATGACATATATGCAGAGTAAGAAGGACCATCAAGACAGAATAGGAATATTATCAAGTTTTACGAAAGCTTTTGGAGACCAGTCCTTACAAATGCGCTAATAGCAGCATCCAGAAGTGGTCTGAAAATCAAACAGGAAGAGACAACTTATTGAATACGAAAACAGCCCCCAACCTCTACTTAGATGGACTGAATGACCTCATGGATAAAATTATACTTTGTATCTGCTGAACTTTTATTCAGCGGTGAGTCAACATGTCCTTTTGTAATAGTTTCAGTTGGGCTTTCTGGCTTCCATTCGTCAGCGTTCCTGTCCTGTAACCCTGTGCAATGTTGTCTGTGTGTGCTGAAAACATCATTTTGTTGTACTTGTGCAATGACAATAAAGATGACTCCACTCCATTCCATTCAAAAGTCCGTAGAGATAATTGCCAGTTTAGCAAGGCTTTAAACACCGTCATAGTGACAGATTTAAGGCCGTATTTCTAAAACAACCCAATTATTTAAGTTTATATTGTAGCCAAACTTTTTCTCTTAAAGCTGTTTTGTCTAAATAACATTCATTTTTTTCAGAGTTTTTGCCCATTTATTGTGTTTTGTTTAGTTTTTCAATTATTGCCAAAGCGGCATTAGAGTTTTGAATTGGCTTCACTGCGATAGGAGAACACTTTTCTTACCCCCCTTGGAGCTATCATCCTACTTTTTCTTACCTTTTCTGATACATTTTGAATATTACCTGGAATATAAACAAATAGTCATTGAACATATTGGATTTAACTGAATTGTAGTTGTCAATGTAGTCTTTCTGTTTATTGTTCACAACTGACTATTTAAAGTAAATACAAAATGTAACATGTAAAATAATAATAATACATTATTTTTTAATATTGAACTATACACACATTTGAACTTCTTTATTGTTGCTTGTGTATTTTATGCACACCTCAGCCAAAAGTAATACATTAAACCCTTGCTTATCCCTGTTAATAGGTTACCGGGCCGGTAAATGAAATCAAATTAAGTTCAAGTTCAAGTTCAAGTTGCTTTATTATTGTCCATTCTTAACATATACAAGACATATAAGAACTGAAATTACATTTTCAGCACAATCCCACTAAGACCAGACAAACATTACGGGGAGACAAGACAGGACCGCTGATGGGTCAGCCATTTACGGCGCCCCTTAAAAAGGTGGGAAACAGGTGAATATTGGGGGAGAGGGCAGAGTAAAAAAATATTCAGTCAAAGGGGGGTCCAGACTGAGGCCAAGGGAAAAAAACTCATAGCCATAGCACACATAAACATGTTAAATGGAATCAACAAAACTTGCAACAGTAATTTCCGCAAAGTAAGAATTGTTATTTAGAAATGGAATATTTTCATACCTAGAGCATAAAAACACAATACCTACTATAGCGGGGCTATTCAAGTTGTTTTGGGGGCCACATTTGCAGAAAGCTAAGGCTTGGGGGCCAGTCTTCTCTCTTTACTACAGTATTAGTCTTATATTCTATGTTCTGATTAAAGCCAGCGTCCTTTACAGTAGACATTTGATTTTGGTCTATTTATTTTGTAAGAGTTACGGGAGTGTTCTGCTATTTTTAAGGACCTTTTGCGAAAAAGCTAATCAAAGATCATCTCTACAACAGCATTTTAGTGTTTTTAAGAATCTGCTGCAAAAACGTGAGTTTTTTTTCAACTGAAGTCTTGAGCTGCGAGTTGAATAGCCCAAAGGACCTAAGACAGAGCCTTGAGGAACACCACGAGTTCAACTTAAAAAAAAAAGTTGAACAAAGGACTACTGACTGCATCGGCTTACACCTACGTCCCGGGAGAGTTAGTGCTGCAAGGGGTTCTGGGTATTTGTGCTGTTGTGTTTATGTTGTGTTACGGTGCGGATGTTCTCCCGAAATGTGTTTGTCATTCTTGTTTGGTGTGGGTTCACAGTGTGGCGAATATTTGTAACAGTGTTAAAGTTGTTTGTACGGCCACCCTCAGTGTGACCTGTATGGCTGTTGACCAATTATGCCTTGCATTCACTCATGTGTGTGTAGAAGCCTCATATATTATGTGACTGGACCGGCACGCTGTTTGTATGGAGGAAAAGCGGACCTAGGTTGTAGAGGACGTCAAAAGGGCAGTGCCTTTAAGGCACGCCCCCAATAATGTTGTCCGGGTGCAAATCGGGAGAATGGTTGCCCCGGGAGATCTTCGGGAGGGGCACTGAAATTCGGGAGTCTCCCAGGAATATCGGGAGGCTGAAACCGATACCGATAATTTCCGATATTACATTTTAAAGCATTTATCGGACATCTCTATTTTCTTTGTCTTACTTTGGCCAAAAATAGAACACATTCTGAAAATATTACAATAAAAATATAGAAAAAAAATACAGGCAGCGGTAAAGTTTAGACACATGAAGGAAAGAAGAAAATGAATGAATGTTTATAACTGAATAAATTTAAATATGCATAAAAATGTGTTTTTTTGTTGTTGTTGTTTTTTTTTATTTTTTATGAATTAACGTTTATGACAACCTTTTTCCAAAACACAATATAGAATGTGAGATATAACAAGACAATGCATACATTTATCGTTTGTTTTCAAAACGCTTACAAATAAGTGGGACCCCAAAATTTTACTGTGGGACCCCCATTTTTATGACATTTTGAAAATTCCTAGCGCCAACACCATACTTGCCAACATTGAGACCTCGGGAGAGGGGCAGGGTTTGGTGTAGCGTCCCGGAAGAGTTAGTGCTGCAAGGGGTTCTGGGTATTTGTTCTGTTGTGTTTATGTTTTGTTACTTTGCGGATGTTCTCCCGAAATGTGTCTGGTGTGGGTTCAGCGTGGCGCGTATTTGTAACAGTGTTAAAGTTGTTTATACGGCCACCCTCAGTGTGACCTGTATGGCTGTTTACCAAGTATGCGTTGCATTCACTTATGTGAATGGGCCGGCACGCTGTTTGTATGGAGGAAAAGCGGACGTGACGACAGGTTGTAGAGGTCGCTAAAGGCAAAGCCTTTAAGGCACGCCCCCAATATTGTTGTCCGGGTGGAAATCGGGAGAATGGTTGCCCCGGGAGATTTTCGGGAGGGCCACTGAAATTCGGGAGTCTCCCGGTAAAATCGGGAGGGTTGGCAAGTATGACCAATACTGATGGAGTATTGGTGCATGCAAAAAACAGCTGCAGGCGGCTGTGGCCTGCGGGCCGCTTCTAATACTAATCAAATACCATCCCGGGGGCCATAGATCATTCATTCGCGGGCCTTGACTTTGACACATAGGACTAACAGCATGTTACACAAGTCAAAATTGGGCCACAAACAAAATCTTGTTTAAGGCCCACAAAAGCCTAGGTCCAGTCCTGGTCATAAGAGTTGCACATGAATGCCTCCATGCAGACTGTCCGGTGGACCGAGAAGAAATGTTCCAGAAGCGTCGGGCCTGAGAACAGGATTGTGTTTATTTGGGAATCAGTCGGTGGAATGTAACACAATGCAGGGGAAGTGCATGGTGTCATCACTAAAACACAAGTCCTACGCTACATTCAAGGGTGAATATTCCAAAAGGGAAAGCATGTGAACAAGGGTGTCCGACGTGAAAAGAACATCATTTGTGCAAGATGTCAGACTAACATTTGTTTTTATTATGTGTTGGCCTACAAAGTTTGGACACCCCTGCCGTGGAAATAGTCCTGAAATATTGAGCGTCTGGGGTTGTTATCGCAGCCCACCTTACAGTCCCTTCATGCACAAACCTCCCTCATTTTCATCCTCCGCCGTCGTCGTCAACTTCCTCGCACACCCTCGTGGCGTCCTGGTGGTCAAACTGCGGGCCGGTTCGCCATCTGCACGGCGCTGTAGAGGCTCACGCACAGCCCCGCCGCCGCCATCGTCACGGCGACGGGATTGATGAGGCCGCCGGACGGCAGCGTCCTCACCTCGCCCGACGCCTGCCTCTGCGGAGAAGTGCAGGGTGGGGGGGGTACTGTCATGCTCCAAATCTCATATCAGATTATTCTGCCTTTTGGTTAAATGTACCGTTTTTCAAGAATATATAAATCAAAACAAAATAATTGTAATTTAAAAAGTGGTCAGCAACCATTTTTTGCTGCTCTTCTAAAAAAAAACGGGTTTAAAAGTCAGTGATGTTTTTAAATGGACATTGTAATTATATAATAATCATTCAATGAGCAAAAAGCAGGGGCGTCACTAGCTTTTAAGGACAGGGGGGGCTTTGCCCCCAGGAGATGCACAGGATGCGAGCGAATGTTACGCACGAGCACAAAACTTCACAAACGGCGAACAAAGACTTAGAAATTATTCATTGTTATTATTATTATTTTTTTTAAATGCACGGGACGAAATGAAATGCTCCCCGGGACGATGGCTTTTAACCATATATTTTCTTTTTTTTTAAATGTATTTATTCATTTTACATTTTATATTAAATGTCTTGGTTTTCCTCCCTCTGAAAATCCTATTAAATGTTTAACAAGCCATCCTATAATAATAAAACAGCTATTAATGTAACAATACAATAAAACAAATATATTTAATGATGTTTTTTTTCCATTATTTTAACAATAGGCTAATGTATATTACTTTATATAGATTCTACAAGAAACACAAAACTTAAAAAATAAATAATTTACAATTGCACACACAAGGTTTTGTGCAGCTTCACTCATTGTAAAGGAAGATAATGTGCTTCGTACATCTGCAGGACCGCAAGCAAGGTCGCAGAGAAAATGCGGGCTGGAATTTGAGTGATGTGGGCATTTTCTATATGAACAAGTGGAATGGATTGGATACCGACGCACTAAAGGGGCTCTCTACCTTATGCTACGAAGTGAGGGGAAACTGAGTGAATAATAACAGGTTATATGATTATTTATTTAAACTCATATTTGGGCCATTTTATAATGAATATGTCGGCATTTATTTGTAAAAAACCCACCAAATTATTTAGGGGGGCTTAAGAATATTTTAGGGGGGCTTGAGCCCCCCTAAAATAGGCCTAACAACGCCAAAGGCAAAAAGCATGATGAATTATGTAAAACGTTGCTTATAATGACCATTGGTATGCAGCCTCTAAGTCTCTTTAGCAGCCTCTGCTGGCCGCTTGGCGCACTGCATGATGTAATAGCCCTAATGAATAAATAAAAGGCTGCCTTCCCTGATTGTTTGAGGTTATTTATAGCGTTCTGCAGCGAGTTATGCAACATGCACTCCCTCTGAGGGAGCCCTTCTTTAAGGGCGAACTGCCATTTTTTTTAATGCATTCTAAGTCGTAAAATATGGCAAGCATGAGGTGGCTAACAATGCAGATATTTAGAGTACACTATTCCGCCCATGAAAGATTCTAAAAAACATCAGAAACCCGCCAACAATACTCCATTTACATGTCGTGTCCTGTATATTAACCAAATATTAGCGATATTGTTACTATGTGTGCTAATGTTGAGGATGGTAGAATAATGTGGACATAAACCGGCAAGTTGGTCAACTTTGACATTCAACTTGGACCTGGAAATGGAGAGAAATAAACGAAAAGACGTGCATTTGCGCCCACTTTTTTAATTCTTTATCTAAACAGGAACTATGAACACCCCATCAGCAGACATTGTGCAGTAAGTGATTGTTTTTTATTGTTTGTAGTTTGTGTATCTTGTTTAGCGCTTAGCAACACTGCTACATGATGCTTAGCGTTTCACTGAAACTGCATCTGTTTATCACTCAGCTTCTAAAATTTGTACCTCATCCTCCTTATATTCAGGCTCAAAAATATAAGCTTTATTTGTCGCAAGGGAGTCTTTGTTGTCTCTCATGAAGTCTGCATGAGTAGTAGTGTTGTTGTGAAAGTAATGCGCCACTGAAAATGACCTAAAATGAGCAAAATAAGTAAATATTACATGTTATTATGAATGTTACTACATCATATATATATACTTAGTGTGTATATAAAATATTGATGGAGGTTTTTTGAGGGTTTTTTTCAGCGCTTTATATGCGGAATAGAGCGACTACCATTGGCTCCATTGTTAGCTGACTTTTGCTAACGTTTATTTATGATTTAGAATGCATAAATAAAAGCGAAACATATGTGTTCTTGTCTTCCATGAGGATTTTGAATGCTCGGCAAAATTCCAAAAATGTGAATTGAACGTCTTCTTGTGATTTGAAGTGAACACGTTTTCGGCAAATGAGTAGAAACGGAAAGATTCACCGACCTGCAGGAGGCGGAAGTAGCCCGGAGTTAGCCTTCCCAGTCTGACGATCATTGCTGCCGCCGTCCTGCGGGAGACGACAAGTGTCACGTGACATTTGACCTCCCGTGTTTTTCTTTCTTTTTCTTTTTTTTTTTGGTCATCTCTCAAAAATTAATAATGAATCAAAATCATTGTTATGATTTATTGACCTATTCAAGGCCCCAATTACTTCACATCAAATATTCCACTTTGAAATATTTTTGGGGGGAATATATTGCATATTTTGTGTGTTTGCCGTATAAGAAATATAGTTTTATTTAAAAAAAAAAAAAAAAAAAAAAAAAAGAGCAGAAAGCAAACAAACATACAATTATATTTTATATTAATAAAATGATTTACATTAATATTTTACGTGGCCCACCACGCCATTTTATGTGTTCCGTCATGTTATTTATAGTGGCCCGCCACATAATTTAATGTCAACTATTACTTAATTGTATCTGGCCGGCCACACCATTTCAGGTATTCCGCCATGTCATTGTAACGGCCCCGACACGTCATTTTATGTTGTCTGCTACGATATTTAATGTGGCCCGCCATATCACATATGTGGCCCGCCACAATAATTTATGTATTCCGCCATGCCATTTTATGTGTTTCGCCGTGTCACTTTATCTGGTCGGCCACACCATTTATTGTGGCCCGCCATGTAATTTTATGTTGTCTTCCACATTATTCTAAATAGCCATGCCAAATCATTTATGTGTCCAGCTATGCCTTTTTATAACTTTCGCCATATTATTTTACGTCATTTTATTTGGCCTGCCACATTATTTTACGTGTTCCGCGATAATATTTTATGTGGCCTGCCACTTCATTTTATCTGGCCCACCATATTACTTTAAGTGGCCCGCCACGACATTTAATGTGTTCCGTCATGTAATTTTACCTGGCCAGCCACCTCATTCACTGTGGCCTGTCACATCATTTTATCTTGTCTGCCACATCATTCTATGTGGCATGAGTTCCGCTATAGTACTTTATGTGGCACGCCACATCATTTAATGTCAACAACCACATGCTTTTATCTGGCCCGAAACATTATCTGATGTGTTCCGTTGTGTTATTTTATCTGCCCTGCCACAATATTTTACGTGGCGTGCACACCATTTCATGTGTTCCACCAGGTCATTTTACCTGGACCGACCTTGCCATTTATTGTGGCCCTCCACGTCATTTTATGTTGTCTACAACATCATTCTAAGTATTTGGGACATGCTCTCCCTGAGAGAGACTATGAGGAGGTTGAGGTGGGCGGGGTTGCGGTGGGTGGGGGTAGTGGGTAGCGCCCCGGAAGAGTTAGCACTGCAAGGGATTCTGGGTATTTGTTCTGTTGTGTTTATGTTGTGTTACGGTGCGGTTGTTCTACCGAAATGTGTTTGTCATTCTTGTTTGGTGTGGGTTCACAGTGTGGCGTATATTTCTAACAGTGTTAAAGTTGTTTATACGGCCACCCTCAGTGTGACCTGTATGGCTGTTGACCAAGTATGCCTTGCATTAATTCGTGATGAGAACAGCCGGTAGATATTATGTGACTCGGACGGCACGCACGCAAAGGAAATGCCTTTAAGGTTTATTGGCACTCTCTTCTCCCTACGTCCGTGTACACAGCGGCGTTTTAAAACGTCATACATTTTACTTTTAGAAACCGATACCGATAATTATGAAACCGATACCGATAATTTCCGATTTTTCGGCCGATAATATCGGGCATCCCGAGTTTGAATGGCTAATCAAGGATCCAATCTTGTGTTATCATTCATATTCTCTGAAAAATGGCCAAGAAATCATAACTTCTCCCAGGGTATGTACACTTATGAGCACGACTGTACATACTGTATATATACATACTGTATATTCACTATTTCATGTGGCGCTCTGAGGGCTGCTGTGATGGCGATGTGGCCCTCAATAAAGACAAGTTTGACACGCCTGCCCTAAGGAGACTGTCTTTTTGACTCTTGATAAGGAAAGAGAAATCTCTGCAACAACACAACCATGCAAACATTTATCATCATTGCGCTTCCTTGTTTCTTTCTCACACATGTGTCTTGTGTAAAAGTGAAAAAGAAAAAGAGTACCTTCCTTCCAGACACGGGTGTAGCAGTCAGAACCTCAGCAGGGAGCCAAAGGCAGCGACCCTCTCCGCTGCATGGAGAGCTTTTATACCAGTCCCGTCTGCAATGCACGCTTGAGGGAACACGTGTGTTAGCGACTTATGTAAGCGTCAACAACAAGTGTCCTCCAGGCGAGAGACAACACAAGCGGGTCCATTTTGGGGCTTTTAGCGACGACGTCATCTTTATTGTTGAATGAGAGTGGTTGTGATTGTCACGTTACGTAACGCCA
Source organism: Nerophis lumbriciformis (assembly GCF_033978685.3). NCBI lineage: Eukaryota > Metazoa > Chordata > Actinopteri > Syngnathiformes > Syngnathidae > Nerophis > Nerophis lumbriciformis. Next base: position 14,312,455 of record NC_084584.2, on the reverse strand, counting down.
TTTTCGACTGACTGACTTGGTTACATAAATGGAACATAACATTAGTTGCGTTCAATGCAGGGGTGTCCAAATGCGGGGGTCGGGGAAACATTGCAACAATATAAAAAAACAACAACCTGGTAAAACATTTTTAGGCCGCTAACCGTCAGATTGAACAGTCGTGAATCTCTTACTGAAGCAAGTTTAAAAGACCATCTAAAAGCGAAAGGTGTTTTGCGAGCAAGAACGCGACAAGTGCATGGACAACAAACTAACAAAATACCACAGATAACTTTTTACACTAATTTGTAGCTGTTCATTCAGGGTCATATAACATGGTACTTGACCCATGCTAACTGTTAGCATGCTAACTTTTTTCACTAATTTTGCAGCTGGTCACTCAGGGTTGAATAACCTGGTACTCCACGCATGCTAATTATTTTCACAAATTTTGTAGCCGTTCACTCAGGGTCATATAACATGGTACTTGACAAATGCTAACTTTTTTCACAAATTTTGCAGCCGTTCACTCAGAGTCATACAACTTGGTACTTGACGCATGCTAACTTTTATCACAAATTTTGCAGCCGTTCACCTAGGGTCATATAACCTGGTACTCGACGCATGCTAATTTTTTAAACAAATTTTGCAGCCGTTCACTCAGGGTCATATAACTTGGTACTTGAAAAATGCTAACTTTTTTCACAAATTTTTCAGCCGTTCATTCAGTCATATAACTTGGTACTTGACGCATGCTAACTTTTTTCACTCATTTTGCAACTGTTCACTCAGGGTCATATAACTTGGTACTTGACGCATGCTAACTTTTATCATAAATTTTGCAGCCATTCACCTAGGTTCATATAACCTGGTACTCGGCGCATGCTAATTTTTTAAACAAATTTTGCAGCCGTTCACTCAGGGTCATATAACTTGGTACTTGACAAATGCTAACTTTTTTCACAAATTTCGCAGCCGTTCACTCAGGATCATATAACTTGGTACTTGACGCATGCTAACTTTTATCACAAATTTTGCAGCCGTTCACCTAGGGTCATATAACCTGGTACTCGACGCATGCTAATTTTTTAAACAAATTTTGCAGCCGTTCACTTAGGGTCATATAACTTGGTACTTGACAAATGCTAACTTTTTTCACAAATTTTGCAGCCGTTCACTCAGAGTCATGTAACTTGGTACTCGACGCATGCTAATTTTTAAAACAAACTTTGCAGCCGTTTACTCAGAGTCATATAACTTGGTACTTGGCAAATGCTAACTTTTTTCCACAAATTTTGCAGCCGTTCACTCAGGGTCATATAACTTGGTACTTGACGCATGCTAACTTTTATCACAAACTTTGCAGCCGTTCACTCAGGGTCATATAACTTGGTACTTGACAAATGCTAACTTTTTTCACAAATTTTGCAGCCGTTCACTCAGAGTCATATAACTTGGTACTCGACGCTAGCTAATTTTTAAAACAAACTTTGCAGCCGTTTACTCAGGGTCATATAACTTGGTACTTGACAAATGCTAACTTTTCCCACAAATTTTGCAGCCGTTCACTCAGGATCATATAACTTGGTACTTGACACGTGCTAACTTTTATCACTAATTTTGCAGCCGTTCACTCAGGGTCATATAACTTGGTACTTGACAAATGCTAACTTTTCCCACAAATTTTGCAGTCGTTCACTCAGGATCATATAACTTGGTACTTGACATGTGCTAACTTTTATCACTAATTTTGCAGCCATTCAATCAGGGTCATATAACTTGGTACTTGACACGTGCTAACTTTTATCACTAATTTTGCAGCCATTCAATGAGGGTCATATAACTTGGTACTTGACACGTGCTAACTTTTATCACTAATTTTGCAGCCATTCAATCAGGGTCATATAACATGGTACTTGACACGTGCTAACTTTTATCACTAATTTTGCAGCCATTCAATCAGGGTCATATAACTTGGTACTTGACGCATGCTAACTTTTTTCACCAATTTTGCAGCTGTTCACTCAGGGTCATATAACTTGGTACTTGACGCATGCTAATTTTTTAAACAAATTTTGCAGCCGTTCACTCAGGGTCATATACCTTGGTACTTGACAAATGCTAACTTTTTTCACAAATTTTGCAGCCGTTCACTCAGAGTCATATAACTTGGTACTCGACACATGCTAATTTTTAAAACAAACTTTGCAGCCGTTCACTCAGAGTCATATAACTTGGTACTTGACACGTGCTAACTTTTATCACTAATTTTGCAGCCATTCAATCAGGGTCATATAACTTGGTACTTGACGCATGCTAACTTTTATCACAAATTTTGCAGCTGGTCACTCAGGGTCATATAACTTGGTACTTGACAAATGCTAACTTTTTTCACAAATTTCGCAGCCGTTCACTCAGGATCATATAACTTGGTACTTGACGCATGCTAACTTTTATCACAAATTTTGCAGCCGTTCACCTAGGGTCATATAACCTGGTACTCGACGCATGCTAATTTTTTAAACAAATTTTGCAGCCGTTCACTTAGGGTCATATAACTTGGTACTTGACAAATGCTAACTTTTTTCACAAATTTTGCAGCCGTTCACTCAGAGTCATGTAACTTGGTACTCGACGCATGCTAATTTTTAAAACAAACTTTGCAGCCGTTTACTCAGAGTCATATAACTTGGTACTTGGCAAATGCTAACTTTTTTCCACAAATTTTGCAGCCGTTCACTCAGGGTCATATAACTTGGTACTTGACGCATGCTAACTTTTATCACAAACTTTGCAGCCGTTCACTCAGGGTCATATAACTTGGTACTTGACAAATGCTAACTTTTTTCACAAATTTTGCAGCCGTTCACTCAGAGTCATATAACTTGGTACTCGACGCTAGCTAATTTTTAAAACAAACTTTGCAGCCGTTTACTCAGGGTCATATAACTTGGTACTTGACAAATGCTAACTTTTCCCACAAATTTTGCAGCCGTTCACTCAGGATCATATAACTTGGTACTTGACACGTGCTAACTTTTATCACTAATTTTGCAGCCGTTCACTCAGGGTCATATAACTTGGTACTTGACAAATGCTAACTTTTCCCACAAATTTTGCAGTCGTTCACTCAGGATCATATAACTTGGTACTTGACATGTGCTAACTTTTATCACTAATTTTGCAGCCATTCAATCAGGGTCATATAACTTGGTACTTGACACGTGCTAACTTTTATCACTAATTTTGCAGCCATTCAATGAGGGTCATATAACTTGGTACTTGACACGTGCTAACTTTTATCACTAATTTTGCAGCCATTCAATCAGGGTCATATAACATGGTACTTGACACGTGCTAACTTTTATCACTAATTTTGCAGCCATTCAATCAGGGTCATATAACTTGGTACTTGACGCATGCTAACTTTTTTCACCAATTTTGCAGCTGTTCACTCAGGGTCATATAACTTGGTACTTGACGCATGCTAATTTTTTAAACAAATTTTGCAGCCGTTCACTCAGGGTCATATACCTTGGTACTTGACAAATGCTAACTTTTTTCACAAATTTTGCAGCCGTTCACTCAGAGTCATATAACTTGGTACTCGACACATGCTAATTTTTAAAACAAACTTTGCAGCCGTTCACTCAGAGTCATATAACTTGGTACTTGACACGTGCTAACTTTTATCACTAATTTTGCAGCCATTCAATCAGGGTCATATAACTTGGTACTTGACGCATGCTAACTTTTATCACAAATTTTGCAGCTGGTCACTCAGGGTCATATAACTTGGTACTTGACAAATGCTAACTTTTTTCACAAATTTCGCAGCCGTTCACTCAGGATCATATAACTTGGTACTTGACGCATGCTAACTTTTATCACAAATTTTGCAGCCGTTCACCTAGGGTCATATAACCTGGTACTCGACGCATGCTAATTTTTTAAACAAATTTTGCAGCCGTTCACTTAGGGTCATATAACTTGGTACTTGACAAATGCTAACTTTTTTCACAAATTTTGCAGCCGTTCACTCAGAGTCATGTAACTTGGTACTCGACGCATGCTAATTTTTAAAACAAACTTTGCAGCCGTTTACTCAGAGTCATATAACTTGGTACTTGGCAAATGCTAACTTTTTTCCACAAATTTTGCAGCCGTTCACTCAGGGTCATATAACTTGGTACTTGACGCATTCTAACTTTTATCACAAACTTTGCAGCCGTTCACTCAGGGTCATATAACTTGGTACTTGACAAATGCTAACTTTTTTCACAAATTTTGCAGCCGTTCACTCAGAGTCATATAACTTGGTACTCGACGCTAGCTAATTTTTAAAACAAACTTTGCAGCCGTTTACTCAGGGTCATATAACTTGGTACTTGACAAATGCTAACTTTTCCCACAAATTTTGCAGCCGTTCACTCAGGATCATATAACTTGGTACTTGACACGTGCTAACTTTTATCACTAATTTTGCAGCCGTTCACTCAGGGTCATATAACTTGGTACTTGACAAATGCTAACTTTTCCCACAAATTTTGCAGTCGTTCACTCAGGATCATATAACTTGGTACTTGACATGTGCTAACTTTTATCACTAATTTTGCAGCCATTCAATCAGGGTCATATAACTTGGTACTTGACACGTGCTAACTTTTATCACTAATTTTGCAGCCATTCAATGAGGGTCATATAACTTGGTACTTGACACGTGCTAACTTTTATCACTAATTTTGCAGCCATTCAATCAGGGTCATATAACATGGTACTTGACACGTGCTAACTTTTATCACTAATTTTGCAGCCATTCAATCAGGGTCATATAACTTGGTACTTGACGCATGCTAACTTTTTTCACCAATTTTGCAGCTGTTCACTCAGGGTCATATAACTTGGTACTTGACGCATGCTAATTTTTTAAACAAATTTTGCAGCCGTTCACTCAGGGTCATATACCTTGGTACTTGACAAATGCTAACTTTTTTCACAAATTTTGCAGCCGTTCACTCAGAGTCATATAACTTGGTACTCGACACATGCTAATTTTTAAAACAAACTTTGCAGCCGTTCACTCAGAGTCATATAACTTGGTACTTGACACGTGCTAACTTTTATCACTAATTTTGCAGCCATTCAATCAGGGTCATATAACTTGGTACTTGACGCATGCTAACTTTTATCACAAATTTTGCAGCTGGTCACTCAGGGTCATATAACTTGGTACTTGACAAATGCTAACTTTTTTCACAAATTTTGCAGCCGTTCACTCAGGATCATATAACTTGGTACTTGACGCATACTAACTTTTATCACAAATTTTGCAGCCGTTCACCTAGGGTCATATAACTTGGTACTCGACGCATGCTAATTTTTAAAATAAACTTTGCAGCCGTTTACTCAGAGTCATATAACTTGGTACTTGACAAATGCTAACTTTTTTCACACATTTTGCAGCCGTTCACTCAGAGTCGTATAACTTGGTGCTTGACGCATGCTAACTTTTTTCACTCATTTTGCAGCCGTTCACTCAGGGTCATATAACTTGGTACTTGACGCATGCTAATTTTTTAAACAAATTTTGCAGCCGTTCACTCAGGGTCATATACCTTGGTACTTGACAAATGCTAACTTTTTTCACAAATTTTGCAGCCGTTCACTCACAGTCATATAACTTGGTACTCGACACATGCTAATTTTTGAAACTAACTTTGCAGCTGGTCACTCAGGGTCATATAACTTGGTACTTGACCCATGCTAACTTTTCCCACACATTTTGCAGCCGTTCACTCAGGATCATATAACTTGGTACTTGACGCATGCTAACTTTTATCACAAACTTTGCAGCCGTTCACTCAGGGTCATATAACTTTGTACTTGACAAATGCTAACTTTTTTCACAAATTTTGCAGCTGTTCACTCTGGGTCTTATAAGTTGGTACTTGACGCATGCTAACTTTTTTCACTCATTTTGCAGCCGTTCACTCAGAGTCATATAACTTGGTACTCGACGCATACTAACTTTTTTCACAAATTTTGCAGCCGTTCACTCAGGGTCATATAACTTTGTACTTGACAAATGCTAACTTTTTTCACAAATTTTGCAGCCGTTCACTCAGGGTCATATAACTTGGTACTTGACAAATGCTAACTTTTTTCACAAATTTTGCAGCCGTTCACTCAGGGTCATATAACCTGGTACGCGACGCATGCTAACTTTTTTCACATATTTTGCAGCCATTCACTGAGGATCATATAAGTTGATATTTGGCGCATGCTCACTTTTTTCACTAGTTTGCTGCTGCTCAGTCAGTCATATAACATGGTACTTGATGCACGCTAACTGTTAGCATGCTAACTTTTTCCACAAATTTTGCAGCCGTTCACTCTGGGTCATATAACTTTGTGCGTGACACGTGCTAACTTTTTTCACTGATTTTACAGCCGTTCACTCAGGGTCATTTTAAATTTTTTATTTGTCCTCGGCCTATCATAAAAATGTAATCATATATTTTTTATTTTTAAAATCAGATTAATCCAACTTTTGCATTTGGATTAATCACAATTAATCAGCACAAACGTCTTATTTATCTGTGGTATTTTGTTAGAGGGTCTTTTAAACTCGCTTCAGTAAGAGATTCCATCGCTGCAAAAAATGCTAATTACTTAGTTTTTTATCAAAATTTTAAAACTTGTGCAATGAAAATAAATCTAAAAATGTTTTACAACGTTGTTTTTTTCCCCATAAAATTGCAATGTGTTTTTGATTGCAACATTGTTAGAATAGGATATAAACATAAAGTATACACACTTTCTCTTAAGACCTTTTAAGCCCCATTGACTCCCATTAAAACTCCAATTTTAACAGACTTTCATCATGTTATATTATTATGCTTTTTCCATGAAAACCAAGTGAATCTCATTTTTGCCGACTGAAAAACCAGAAAATATTGTTTTGATGTAATCGTGCCCCTAAAAAAATCGCCAGATGGCGCTAGGAACTCGTGAGCATAATTCCCAGAGCTTTGATGAGCGTAAATGAGTTAAAACTGCCATTATCTTGGGCGGTAATTGTCAGAATAATTGTATCTAAGTTATCACAAAACTTTGTGTTTTAATGAGTTCCCGGCGAGCAGACAAAAGCTATCTTTAATCCTAAAACTCCACTGTGTAGGATGGGAAGCAACATGAAGGTGTTCTGTTTCTTTCATGTATTGTAATCAACAGAAAGATATTGTCCTGACCCAAGAACTACAAAAGCGAAGAGGAAGCAGGACCAGACCCCCCTCCAGGCACCGCTTCTTTGAACTGTTTTACGACCTTTTCTGTGAACTGTTCTGTAACCAAAGGCGATGGCTGTTTACGACCCACGTCCCTTAGAAACAGCTGTTGCCGTGTAATCAGGGAAAGTCCAAACAAAAGAGGTGGCGTACAATCTTTCGCCAGAGCGTTTTGGAGACTGCACAAGAGTACAGCCCAGACGTTTCTCCTCAAATTGAGCCAAATTTAATTCTGTCTCTGTTTAATTCCTTGCTTCTTGTCTCGTTTAATAGATGTCATCAGCGTTTGAACCTGACAGTAATATATAACATGGACGATGTACAAACCCCGTTTCCATGAGTTGGGAAATTGTGTTAGATGTAAATATAAACGGAATACAATGATTTGCAAATCATATGTTTTGTTTTATATTGGTTTACATTGAATTACTATATATATGTATACATATATGTATAAAATGTACCAAAGCGGCGCCCGCCTCCTCGAATTTTAATGTTTACGTTTTTTTGCTGGAAAAAGTTTGGACACCCCTGATGTCGTCGTCCTTCATTTCTTGGTATCTGGCCCGCAATGGAAAAATGACCGGTCATGTGCACAAAGACAAAGACAAATGAATACGTGAGGTCATTGCATTTTAGTTTACCAGTTCAAAAAAATGCTTGCTATAAAATACACTCGTCATAATCACACTGTAATATTACATATTCTATAATAAGATATATCTAGAAAAAACCCCAAAAAAACATGACTAAAAGTCAGGGGTGTCCAAACATTTCCACTGAGGGCGGCGTGCTGGAAAAATTGATATAGCAAAAGAAAATGTGTCAAAAAAAAAAGTATTAAAATAATCAACAAAACATCCCACATGTCAGCTTTGTATAACAAAGCCTATTTTTGGGACTCTAGCATTTTTAGCTAATTATATAACTTGGTACTTGACACACGGTCACTGTTAGCATGCTAACTTTTTTCCACTAATTTTGCAGCCGTTCACTCAGAGTCATATAACTCAGTACTTGGCACATGCTAACTTTTTTCGCTAATTTTGCAGCCGTTCACTCAGGGTCATATAACTTGATGCTTGACGCATGCTAACTTTTTTCATTAGTTAGCAGCTGCTTACAAGCGGTCATATATCTTGGTACTTGACACATGCTAACTGTTAGCATGCAAAATTTTTTCACTAATTTTCAGCTGTTCACTTAGGGTCATATAACTTGATACTTGACACATGCTAACTTTTTTCACTAATTTTGCAGCTGTTCACTTAGGGTCATATAACTTGGTACTCGACGCATGCTAATTTTTAAAATAAACTTTGCAGCCGTTTACTCAGAGTCATATAACTTGGTACTTGACAAATGCTAACTTTTTTCACACATTTTGCAGCCGTTCACTCAGAGTCATATAACTTGGTGCTTTACGCATGCTAACTTTTTTCACTCATTTTGCAGCCGTTCACTCAGGGTCATATAACTTGGTACTTGACGCATGCTAATTTTTTAAACAAATTTTGCAGCCGTTCACTCAGGGTCATATACCTTGGTACTTGACAAATGCTAACTTTTTTCACAAATTTTGCAGCCGTTCACTCAGTCATATAACTTGGTACTCGACACATGCTAATTTTTAAAACTAACTTTGCAGCTGGTCACTCAGGGTCATATAACTTGGTACTTGACCCATGCTAACTTTTCCCACACATTTTGCAGCCGTTCACTCAGGATCATATAACTTGGTACTTGACGCATGCTAACTTTTATCACAAACTTTGCAGCCGTTCACTCAGGGTCATATAACTTTGTACTTGACAAATGCTAACTTTTTTCACAAATTTTGCAGCTGTTCACTCTGGGTCTTATAACTTGGTACTTGACGCATGCTAACTTTTTTCACTCATTTTGCAGCCGTTCACTCAGAGTCATATAACTTGGTACTCGACGCATACTAACTTTTTTCACAAATTTTGCAGCCGTTCACTCAGGGTCATATAACTTTGTACTTGACAAATGCTAACTTTTTTCACAAATTTTGCAGCCGTTCACTCAGGGTCATATAACTTGGTACTTGACAAATGCTAACTTTTTTCAGAAATTTTGCAGCCGTTCACTCAGGGTCATATAACCTGGTACGCGACGCGACGCATGCTAATTTTTTTCACAAATTTTGCAGCCATTCACTGAGGATCATTTCAGTTGATATTTGGCGCATGCTCACTTTTTTCACTAGTTTGCTGCTGCTCAGTCAGTCATATAACATGGTACTTGATGCACGCTAACTGTTAGCATGCTAACTTTTTCCACAAATTTTGCAGCCGTTCACTCTGGGTCATATAACTTTGTGCGTGACACGTGCTAACTTTTTTCACTGATTTTACAGCCGTTCACTCAGGGTCATTTTAAATTTTTTATTTGTCCTCAGCCTATCATAAAAATGTAATCATATATTATTAATTTTTAAAATCAGATTAATCCAACTTTTGCATTTGGATTAATCACAATTAATCAGCACAAACGTCTTATTTATCTGTGGTATTTTGTTAGAGGGTCTTTTAAACTCGCTTCAGTAAGAGATTCCATCGCTGCAAAAAATGCTAATTACTTAGTTTTTTATCAAAATTTTAAAACTTGTGCAATGAAAATAAATCTAAAAATGTTTTACAACGTTGTTTTTTTTCCCCATAAAATTGCAATGTGTTTTTGATTGCAACATTGTTAGAATAGGATATAAACATAAAGTATACACACTTTCTCTTAAGACCTTTTAAGCCCCATTGACTCCCATTAAAACTCCAATTTTAACAGACTTTCATCATATTATATTATTATGCTTTTTCCATGAAAACCAAGTGAATCTCATTTTTGCCGACTGAAAAACCAGAAAATATTGTTTTGATGTAATCGTGCCCCTAAAAAAATCGCCAGATGGCGCTAGGAACTCGTGAGCATAATTTCCAGAGCTTTGATGAGCGTAAATGAGTTAAAACTGCCATTATCTTGGGCGGTAATTGTCAGAATAATTGTATCTAAGTTATCACAAAACTTTGTGTTTTAATGAGTTCCCGGCGAGCAGACAAAAGCTATCTTTAATCCTAAAACTCCACTGTGTAGGATGGGAAGCAACATGAAGGTGTTCTGTTTCTTTCATGTATTGTAATCAACAGAAATATATTGTCCTGACCCAAGAACTACAAAAGCGAAGAGGAAGCAGGACCAGACCCCCCTCCAGGCACCGCTTCTTTGAACTGTTTTACGACCTTTTCTGTGAACTGTTCTGTAACCAAAGGCGATGGCTGTTTACGACCCACGTCCCTTAGAAACAGCTGTTGCCGTGTAATCAGGGAAAGTCCAAACAAAAGAGGTGGCGTACAATCTTTCGCCAGAGCGTTCTGGAGACTGCACAAGAGTACAGCCCAGACGTTTCTCCTCAAATTGAGCCAAATTTAATTCTGTCTCTGTTTAATTCCTTGCTTCTTGTCTCGTTTAATAGATGTCATCAGCGTTTGAACCTGACAGTAATATATAACATGGACGATGTACAAACCCCGTTTCCATGAGTTGGGAAATTGTGTTAGATGTAAATATAAACGGAATACAATGATTTGCAAATCATATGTTTTGTTTTATATTGGTTTACATTGAATTACTATATATATGTATACATATATGTATAAAATGTACCAAAGCGGCGCCCGCCTCCTCGAATTTTAATGTTTACGGTTTTTTGCTGGAAAAAGTTTAGACACCCCTGACGTCGTCGTCCTTCATTTCTTGGTATCTGGCCCGCAATGGAAAAATGACCGGTCATGTGCACAAAGACAAAGACAAATGAATACGTGAGGTCATTGCATTTTAGTTTACCAGTTCAAAAAATGCTTGCTATAAAATACACTCGTCATAATCACACTGTAATATTACATATTCTATAATAAGATATATCTAGAAAAAAAACAAAAAAAACATGACTAAAAGTCAGGGGTGTCCAAACTTTTCCACTGAGGGCGGCGTGCTGGAAAAATTGATATAGCAAAAGAAAATGTGTCAAAAAAAAAAGTATTAAAATAATCAACAAAACATCCCACATGTCAGCTTTGTATAACAAAGCCTATTTTTGGGACTCTAGCATTTTTAGCTAATTATATAACTTGGTACTTGACACACGGTCACTGTTAGCATGCTAACTTTTTTCCACTAATTTTGCAGCCGTTCACTCAGAGTCATATAACTCAGTACTTGGCACATGCTAACTTTTTTCGCTAATTTTGCAGCCGTTCACTCAGGGTCATATAACTTGATGCTTGACGCATGCTAACTTTTTTCATTAGTTAGCAGCTGCTTACAAGCGGTCATATATCTTGGTACTTGACACATGCTAACTGTTAGCATGCAAATTTTTTTCACTAATTTTCAGCTGTTCACTTAGGGTCATATAACTTGATACTTGACACATGCTAACTTTTTTCACTAATTTTGCAGCTGTTCACTTAGGGTCATATAAATTGGTACTCGACACATGCTAACTTTTTTCGCTAATTTTGCAGCTGTTCACACTCAGGGTTACATAACTTGGTACTTGACGCATATTAACTTTTTTCACTAATTTTGCAGCCGTTCACACTCAGGGTCATATAACTTGGTACTTGATGCATATTAACTTTTTTCACTAATTTTGCAGCCGCTCACACTCAGGGTTACATAACTTGGTACTTGACGCATATGAACTTTTTTCACTAATTTTGCAGCCATTCACTTAGGGTTATATAACTTGGTACTCGACGCATGCTAACTTTTTTCGCTAATTTTGCAGCCGTTCACTCAGAGTCATATAACTTGGTACTTGACACATGCTAACTTTTTTGGCTAATTTTGCAGCCGTTCACTCAGAGTCATATAACTTGATGCTTGACGCATGCTAACTTTTTTCATTAGTTAGCAGCTGCTTACAAGCGGTCATATATCTTGGTACTTGACACATGCTAACTGTTAGCATGCTAATTTTTTTCACTAATTTTCAGCTGTTCACTGAGGGTCATATAACTTGGTACTTGACGCATACTAACTTTTTTCACTAATTTTGCAGCCGTTCACTCAGAGTCATATAGCTTAGTACTTGACACATGCTAACTTTTTTCGCTAATTTTGCAGCCGTTCACTCAGGGTCATATAACTTGATGCTTGACGCATGCTAACTTTTTTCATTTGTTTGCAGCTGCTTACAAGCGGTCATATATCTTGGTACTTGACACATGCTAACTGTTAGCATGCTAATTTTTTTCACTAATTTTCAGCTGTTCACTTAGGGTCATATAACTTGGTACTTGACACATGCTAACTGTTAGCATGCAAATTTTTTTCACTAATTTTCAGCTGTTCACTTAGGGTCATATAACTTGATACTTGACACATGCTAACTTTTTTCACTAATTTTGCAGCTGTTCACTTAGGGTCATATAACTTGGTACTCGACACATGCTAACTTTTTTCGCTAATTTTGCAGCTGTTCACACTCAGGGTTACATAACTTGGTACTTGACGCATATTAACTTTTTTCACTAATTTTGCAGCCGTTCACACTCAGGGTCATATAACTTGGTACTTGACGCATATTAACTTTTTTCACTAATTTTGCAGCCGTTCACACTCAGGGTCATATAACTTGGTACTTGATGCATATTAACTTTTTTCACTAATTTTGCAGCCGCTCACACTCAGGGTTACATAACTTGGTACTTGACGCATATGAACTTTTTTCACTAATTTTGCAGCCATTCACTTAGGGTTGTATAACTTGGTACTCGACGCATGCTAACTTTTTTCGCTAATTTTGCAGCCGTTCACTCAGAGTCATATAACTTGGTACTTGACACATGCTAACTTTTTTGGCTAATTTTGCAGCCGTTCACTCAGAGTCATATAACTTGATGCTTGACGCATGCTAACTTTTTTCAGTAGTTAGCAGCTGCTTACAAGCGGTCATATATCTTGGTACTTGACACATGCTAACTGTTAGCATGCTAATTTTTTTCACTAATTTTCAGCTGTTCACTGAGGGTCATATAACTTGGTACTTGACGCATACTAACTTTTTTCACTAATTTTGCAGCCGTTCACTCAGAGTCATATAGCTTAGTACTTGACACATGCTAACTTTTTTCGCTAATTTTGCAGCCGTTCACTCAGGGTCATATAACTTGATGCTTGACGCATGCTAACTTTTTTCATTAGTTTGCAGCTGCTTACAAGCGGTCATATATCTTGGTACTTGACACATGCTAACTGTTAGCATGCTAATTTTTTTCACTAATTTTCAGCTGTTCACTTAGGGTCATATAACTTGGTACTTGACACATGCTAACTTTTTTCACTAATTTTGCAGCTGTTCAGTTTGGGTCATATAACTTGGTACTCGACACATGCTAACTTTTTTCGCTAATTTTGCAGCTGTTCACACTCAGGGTTACATGACTTGGTACTCGACGCATATTAACTTTTTTCACTAATTTTGCAGCCGTTCACACTCAGGGTCATATAACTTGGTACTTGATGCATATTAACTTTTTTCACTAATTTTGCAGCCGTTCACACTCAGGGTCATATAACTTGGTACTTGATGCATATTAACTTTTTTCACTAATTTTGCAGCCGTTCACACTCAGGGTTATATAACTTGGTACTTGATGCATATGAACTTTTTTCACTAATTTTGCAGCCGTTCACACTCAGGGTCATATAACTTGGTACTTGATGCATATTAACTTTTTTCCACTAATTTTGCAGCCGTTCACACTCAGGGTTACATAACTTGGTACTTGATGCATATGAACTTTTTTCACTAATTTTGCAGCCGTTCACACTCAGGGTTATATAACTTGGTACTTGATGCATATGAACTTTTTTCACTAATTTTGCAGCCGTTCACACTCAGGGTCATATAACTTGGTACTTGATGCATATTAACTTTTTTCCACTAATTTTGCAGCCGTTCACACTCAGGGTTACATAACTTGGTACTTGACGCATATTCCCTTTTTTCACTAATTTTACAGCCATTCACTTAGGGTTATATAACTTGGTACTCGACGCATGCTAACTTTTTTCGCTAATTTTGCAGCCGTTCACTCAGGGTCATATAACTTGATGCTTGACGCATGCTAACTTTTTTCACTAGTTTGCAGCTGTTTACTCACGATCATATATCTTGGTACTTGACACATGCTAACTTTTAGCGTGCTAAATGTTTTCACAAATTTTGCAGCCGTTCACACTCAGGGTTATATTACGTAGTACTTGACGCATACTAACTTTTTTCACAAATTTTGCAGCCATTCACTTAGGGTCTTATAACTTGGTACTTGACACATGCTAACTTTTTTCACAAATTTTGCAGCCGTTCACTCAGGTTCATATAACTAGGTACTCGACGCATGCTAACTTTTTTTCCCGCAAATTTTGCAGCCGTTCACTCAGGGTCATACAACTTGATACTTGACGCGTGCTAACTTTTTTCACAAGTTTGCAACTGTTCACTCAGGGTCATATAACATGGTACTTGACACATGCTAACTGTTAGCATGCTAACTTTTTTCACTAATTTTGCAGCCATTCACTGAGGGTCATATAATTTGGTACCTGACACATGCTGACTGTTAGTATGCTAAAGTTATCATGCTAACATCAGCATGGTGCAAAGGCTCATTCAATGCTGCTCACAGCTTTAATTATTACTATTGTTGTTTTGCGAGTCCATTTCATGTTCTTATTATTCTTTTTTAGCCTTTTTACTGTCAATGTTTTTATTTTTGTAGTTTTTTTTTGGTTTCAATTGTAGTTAGACAAAAATGCGGGGCCATTTAAACAATGAGCCGTGGCTCGCAAAAGGCCCCCGTGTCGCACTTTGGACACCCCTGCTGTAAATCCTCCAGGAAGAGGACACGTCAGTCTTTTACAGAAACAGAGCTACAGAATCGCAGGCGTTCACGTTTGGAGAGTAGAGCTTCTTCCTGCGCCGCCGCCATCAGGGGAGTTTTGGTCAGTTTGATGCCCCGAGCGCCGCCGTCCTCGCTCACCACCATTTGGCCGATGAAAAGCTGGAAAAACACAACAATCAACATGTCTTCCGGGGAGTTTGCAAAAGACCACAGGACTGTAAATGGGGGCTGCATATGAATAATAGCTATTAACAATAAAACCGTGATTGCACAATTGTAGCAAGATTGTAGCACAAAAGCAGCACACATTTTGGGGGCAAATTTGGAGAGATTTGGAAAATGTAGAAAATGTGCTTCATAAGCACTTAAAAACCTCAACAGCATTAATGAACATTTTTACGGCACAAACTATACATTTTATTAAAAGCATATCCACAATTTTTATGTTCTAAATAAAGCATTTTCAAGCAATAAGATGGTTAAATAAAGTAAGTATATCAATACTACATTCGTATTGGCTACTAGATTGGACCAAACCAATCAGAGAGCGCTGTACCGGCTGTACCGAGTCAGAGCACAAGAGGGGCAACTGGGCTTTGGTAAAGTTTAAAAAGAAAAAAGTTCTGTCATTTAAATATATAAGTTAAAGACTTGTTGATATACAACTTTTTATAGCTGTGGAAGTTGCACATAACTGTGGTGGGTTTAAAGACCCTTGTTTAAAGTTCGAAACAGAGGCGTCACTAGTTTTTAAAAACATCGTAAGACTTAACCCCCAGGAGATGCACTAATAATACAATAACAACAATGTGTATCTCTACTTTAAAATACTAAAAGAAATATACATATTATTCAAATGTTAAATTTTGACTATTGTATATTGTATTTGTTGGCAATTTTTGTAAAAACAAAACAAACAAAAAAACAAACAAATTAGTTAATGTAGTTTTAATGTAATTTTAAACCAAAAAAATCAAAAATCAAAACACTGTATTTCTCGGACTTAAAATCATTTCATTTTCTAAAAAAATCCACAGTGCGCCTTTTAACCCGGTGGGCCTTATGTACGGATTTATTCTGGTCATGCTAACCGACCTCGAAGGCTATTTTATTTGGTACATGGTGTAATAGTAAGTGTGACCAGTAGATGGCAGTCACACATAAGACATACGTGTGGACTGCAGGTTGACGCTGGTTCAATAAATGACGCTAGCAAGTACCCGTAAGCAGGCAACACCAAAACTTTGATGTTTCATTGAGAATACAGAACACTACACACGGCACTCAAAAATCTTTCAAAATGTTTTAGTACGAGTTTTTGTAAGCTACGAAGCCGCACCGCTTGACGGAACGTGGAGCATTACGGATAGCATAGTCAGACGTACTGTGCTTAATATAGTCTTATTATAAATATATATATATATATATATATATATATATATATATATATATATATATATATATATATATATATATATATATATATATATATATGTATGTGTGGGGAAAAAAAATCACAAGACTATTTCATCTCTACAGGCCTGTTTCATGAGGGGGGTACCCTCAATCGTCAGGAGATTTTAATGGGAGCATTCGCATACCATGGTTTATATAGGGCACAGAGTGGGTGGGTACAGGCTGGCCTAGGGGCGTGGTGATTGGTTCATGTGTTACCTAGGAGGTGTTTCCGTCTATGGCGGCATGTTGTTACAATTTCGCTGCGCTTGTTGAGGGATGACAGGTCTGGACGGTAGATAATAAACAGTTTCTCTTTCAAGCATAGGTTGCATCTTTTATTACCACTATTGTAAGGTGTGCTGGATGCAAGAATTTGCCATGTTATTGAATATTCAACATTATTGTCTTTGAGGTCCCAAATGTGTTTGCTGAGTTCTGTGGTATTTCGCAGGTTTTTGTTCCTGAAAGAAGCCTTGTGGTTGTTCCATCTGGTATTGAATTCTTTCTCGGTTAATCCTACATATGTGTCGGATGTGTTAATGTCCTTGCGTATTACCTGAGATTGGTAGACAACTGATGTTTGTAAGCATCCCCCGTTGAGGGGGCAATCAGGTTTCTTTCGACAGTTACATGCTTTGTTGGTTTTGGAGTCGTTCTGACTGGGGGTCGACGGCTCATTTGCAATTGTTTTGTTGTGGTTTGAGATGATTTGTCGTATATTGTTCATGCAGCTGTAGCTCAATTTGATGTCGTTCTTGTTGAATACTTTTCTTAGGTTGTTGTCTTTGGGAAAGTGTTTGTCAATCAGGTTGAGGAATTTGTGTCCAATGTTCGTTGAGACGTTTTTGCTGTATGGGGGGTTGTACCAGATGATGCCGTTTCGTTTTCTGTTCTTTTTTGGCTGGTTTCCTGGCGTGGGTTCATAGGTGAGGGTGAAATTGTATCCGCTTTCATCAAGGGCTTTTTGGTACGGGGGGGTTGCTTGGTCAAATTCAGCTTTGCTGGATGACAGCATCGATAGCCTTTTATTGATTCCGGTAGGTATTCTTTTCGTGGTGGTGGGTGGATGGTTGCTGTCATGGTGCACGTATTGGAGTGTTGTGTTGGGTTTCGTGAATGGTTGGTAGCTGTTATTTCTCAGGTTGAAAGTGACGTCAAGAAAGTTGACGGTTTGCTTGTTGGCTTCAATCGTGATCCGTAGGCCGTTCGATACTACGGTATCGAGCACTATTTTTTGGATAACCTTATTAAGACATATACTCCGCTCCAAATTGACATTTGTTGAGCACTGTACGACGATCAGAAATGGAAAAATTCAACATCGACTACTCCACGAAGAACATTCCCATACCCGCGCAGAATGACTACAAGCTAAGGCTCATAGAAAAGACGGAACACTTCCTAAGAAGGATGCGGTGGAAAGCACATTTTTTCCTCCACCCTGAAACAAAAGGAATGCAAAAGGAAACTTACGGATTCAAATCTACCAAGAACCCACCCACAGTTGAGGAACTAAAGGATTTTGAGAACGACATGCTCAAAATGATACAATCAGTCAAATTCAAGCCAATCCGCAACCCACTCCTCACCAAGCTGAAAAATGACAAGGAGCGCATCAAGAAAGTAAACAACCTCATCATAGCTGCCGATAAAACCACAAACTTCTACAGAATGGACATACCAGAACACCACACCTTACTGGACAGAAGCATCACCAAATCATACAAAAAAGCGCAACCCAATACCTTACAGAACATCCACCTGGAAAATAAAAGGATCGCGGCTGAACTGGACATTGAGGACAGGGTGGACGCCACAGCCAACAAGGAAGCCTTCATCACATTGAAGGATCACAAACCCAACTTCGCAAATAACCCAACATGCCGACTAATAAACCCAACTAAATCTGAAATAGGAAAAATCAGCAAAAATAATCCTGGACAGAGTCAACACAAAAATCAAGGACAAAACACCACTCAACCAATGGAGAAATACAGCAGCAGTAATCAAATGGTTCAACAACATCCAAGACAAACAACAGCACAACTTTATCTCCTTTGATATCGAGGAATTTTACCCTTCCATCACGCAAGACCTACTGACTCAAGCACTAGACTTCGCCTCAGACTACGACTCAATCACAGGCAACGAAAGAAACATCATCATCCACGCAAAAAACTCCATTCTCATCCACAACAGTACACCATGGCAAAAAAAGAACAATGCAACATTTGACGTCACTATGGGAAGTTTTGACGGAGCAGAAACGTGTGAACTCGTTGGGAGTTTCCTCCTCTCCCAGCTCGCTAGCCTCAATCTGAACCTTGGTATTTACCGTGATGACGGACTGGCAGTGTGTCGCGCCTCGCCAAGGAGCAGCGAGAATACCAAGAAGCGCATATGCCAAATTTTCAAAGAGAACGGCCTACGGATCACGATTGAAGCCAACAAGCAAACCGTCAACTTCCTTGACGTCACTTTCAACCTGAGAAATAACAGCTACCAACCATTCACGAAACCCAACACAACACTCCAATACGTGCACCATGACAGCAACCACCCACCCACCACCACGAAAAGAATACCTACCGGAATCAATAAAAGGCTATCGATGCTGTCATCCAGCAAAGCTGAATTTGACCAAGCAACCCCCCCGTACCAAAAAGCCCTTGATGAAAGCGGATACAATTTCACCCTCACCTATGAACCCACGCCAGGAAACCAGCCAAAAAAGAACAGAAAACGAAACGGCATCATCTGGTACAACCCCCCATACAGCAAAAACGTCTCAACGAACATTGGACACAAATTCCTCAACCTGATTGACAAACACTTTCCCAAAGACAACAACCTAAGAAAAGTATTCAACAAGAACAACATCAAATTGAGCTACAGCTGCATGAACAATATACGACAAATCATCTCAAACCACAACAAAACAATTGCAAATGAGCCGTCGACCCCCAGTCAGAACGACTCCAAAACCAACAAAGCATGTAACTGTCGAAAGAAACCTGATTGCCCCCTCAACGGGGGATGCTTACAAACATCAGTTGTCTACCAATCTAAGGTAATACGCAAGGACATTAACACATCCGACACATATGTAGGATTAACCGAGGGTGAATTCAAAACCAGATGGAACAACCACAAGGCTTCTTTCAGGAACAAAAACCTGCGAAATACCACAGAACTCAGCAAACACATTTGGGACCTCAAAGACAATAATGTTGAATATTCAATAACATGGCAAATTCTTGCATCCAGCACACCTTACAATAGTGGTAATAAAAGATGCAACCTATGCTTGAAAGAGAAACTGTTTATTATCTACCGTCCAGACCTGTCATCCCTCAACAAGCGCAGCGAAATTGTAACAACATGCCGCCATAGACGGAAACACCTCCTAGGTAACACATGAACCAATCACCACGCCCCTAGGCCAGCCTGTACCCACCTACTCTGTGCCCTATATAAACCATGGTATGCGAATGCTCCCATTAAAATCTCCTGACGATTGAGGGTACCCCCCTCATGAAACAGGCCTGTAGAGATGAAATAGTCTTGTGATTTTTTTTCCCCACACATACATATATTGCGCTCTACTACGGTATCGAGCACTATTTTTTGGATAACCTTATTAAGACATATATATATATATATATATATATATATATATATATATAATTATCTGGCGTTTTGTGTTGCAATATTATTACGACGCAAACTACAATGGCGGCCGCGCACACATTTTAGGGACTTAAATATATATATATATATATATATATATATATATAAATAAATATTACTTATTATCTGACGTTTTGTGTTGCAATATTATGCAAAATCTACTCTTCTAGGTTTTGCTTTGATGTGTATTTGGGATCTGCATAAGTCCCGAAAATGCGCGTGCGGCCACCATTGTAGTATATATATACTGTATACATATACACATATATATATACACACACACATATACATACATACATACATACATACATACATACATACATACATACATATATACATATATATATATATATACATATACATATACATATACATATACATATACATATATATATATATATATATATATATATATATATATATACATATATATATAATTTATTATCTGGCGTTTTGTGTTGCAATATTATGCAAAACCAACTTTTCTTGGTTTTGCATTGATGTGTATTTGGGATCTGCATAAGTCCCGAAAATGAGCGCGCGGCCGCCATTGTAGTTCGCGTCGTAGTCAATAAGCTCCTTCTTTTTCCGATCCTCTTGTTGCGGGGCATTCATCCTCCACTGTTGCCATTTCTCATATAAAAGTAGCGTACAGTTCGGACTTATATCTGTCAGTAGTCTCGCTATGGAAGCGCTAATAACTACAGGTACAACAAGGAGATGCTGTCAAAGTGGAGGCACATGAATAAGTTTGCTTGAAGATGATCTGTAAAACATCATCTATGCAACATTTTGACCAAAGAACCACCATTACATGTTATGTAGACCACAAAATATAGAAAACAAAATAATATGACCCCTTAAATGCGCCTTATAGACCCAGTGAGACCCGCTCATCGGCAGTGCGCCTTATAACCGGTGCAAAAAATACAGTAGTTAGAAATTTACATGTGTTTTTATATGGTTTCAACCAAATATTGCAATAATTAGTGTTTTAGAGCAAGTCAACATACCAAGTATGTGTGTTTGGTAGGGGTGTAATGGTACGTGTATTTGTATTGAACCGTTTCGGTACGGGGGTTTCGGTTAAGTTCGGAGGTGTACCGAACGAGTTTCCACACGAACATATTAAGTAGCCGCCTCCGCTTCCTTCTGCTTCTGTCTCTGTCAGGACTCTACACAGCACCCAACATTGTCCCACCCACACAACCATCTGATTGGTTACAAACAGAGAGGTAACAGCCAATCAGCAGTGCGTATTCAGAGCGCATGTAGTCAGTGCTTAGCGTTTAGCAGGTAAGCATCAGGCAGCGGACTATCCCCAAATGATAATAAACACCTCCCAGTCAACTACTAGTAACATCCCTATGAGCCCGTTGACCTTCTAGAAATATAAAAGGAAGCTCAGCTCGCTCGCAGTCCTGGCTTGAGGTGAAGGCTAATTCGCTTTTAGCGTAACGTTAGCTCATTTTGTGATGTGTGTGTGTGCGTGTGTTACGGACAGCAAAGCCCTGTCTGTCTGTTATTTCACTTGACCTTTTTCTGTGTTGATTGAGCTGTGTTGAAGCAGCAAAAAAAGGACATTATGTTAAATGAAGAGTTTCTGTCTCTGATAGTTGATATAATAATATAACTGCATCATTAAGCCTACATGAACTCCATGGTGTTCAGGGATGAATAGTCTCTCCTATTGCTATTGTACCATTTTTTCAGCTATAGTTACATTAATCATTAGAAATGCAGCAGCCTAGTTTTGAATGGCAGGGTCCCTGCCATGTTGATAAAAATATAACATTTACATAATAAAAATCAACTACAGGCTTCCCAAATGCTGTAATAAATTAAGCATGATGAGTTGACTTGAAACTGTTTAATGTTGCACTTTTTATATGTAGAAGAAAAGTTTGGTCATTTTATTTATCTGAGCAACAACTTGAGGCAGTTTAATGTTGATTAACGTGGGCAGAATTATTATAGTGTTCCCAGTGGTAAAAGGATAAAGCCATTGTTTACAAATTTGATTTATATTTTGTTGTTTTCTTACTGTACCGAAAATGAACCGAACCGTGACCTCTAAACCGAGGTACGTGTCAGGCTTGTCCCTGACAGTTTGACTGTGTTAGTTTTTCCTCTGCGTTTGTCTTAGTTTTCTGTCAGCGCTTTTATTTTGTCTTCATTTCCTGATTGTCTCCCTGAGTGCTGCTTCCCCTCAGCTGTGGCTGATTGGCACCTGGCCACACCTGGTGTCAATCAGCCAGCTGCTATTTAAACCTGCCTTCCCCTCCAGTCAGTGCTGGATTATTGTCATTGTCGCTAATACTTGTTGTCACTACTACCTTGTCGTTGTAGCTCTGTCTACTTTTGTTCACTCTGCTCATGTCATAGTTCCTTCGTGTCACGGTAAGTGTTTTTGTTTCTTGTCGACAGTTAGCCTTTGTGCTATTTTAGTTCATAGCCAAGTTTGTTCTCCGCCTTGTGCGCGCCTTTTGTTTGTACCCTTTTGTTAGTTTTTTTGCCACAGTGTTAAATTAAATCATGTTTTCTTGTACCAAGCCTGCCGCCATTTCTGCATCTTGGGGTTTGTCCCCAACGAACTCTGACAGTACGTACCGAACCGAAATTTTTGTGTACCGTTACACCCCTAGTGTTTGGGGATGTTGGGTTTAGGGTGGGATGGGGGGCGTGGTTGGGGCGGGGCGTGGTTGGGGGGGCGTGGTTAAGAGGGGAGGAGTATATTTACAGCTAGAATTCACCAAGTCAAGTATTTCATATATATATATATATATATATGAAATACTTGACTTTCAGTGAATTCTAGCTATATATATATATATATTTATTTTATTTTATTGTTTGTATATATATATATATATATATATATATATATATATATATATATATATATATATATATATATATATATATATATATATATAAGAGAAATACTTGAATTTCAGTGTTCATTTATTTACACATATACACACACATAACACTCATCTACTCATTGTTGAGTTAAGGGTTGAATTGTCCATCCTTGTTCTATTCTCTGTCACTATTTTTCTAACCATGCTGAACACCCTCTCTGATGATGCATTCTGATTCGTCTCCTTGTTGTGCACTGCACTCTTTAAAAGCCGTAGATGTTATTGTCACATATGCATGTACAGTAGATGGCAGTATTGCCCTGTTTAAGAGTGTCACAACATTGCTGTTTACGGCAGCCGAACTGCTTTACGGTAGACGAAAACGTGACTGCTGTTGTTGTGTGTTGTTGCCGAGCTGGGAGGACGTTAATGAAACTGCCTAACAATAAACCCATATAAGAAACCAAGAGACTCGCCCTCCATCATTCTACAGTTATAACGTCATTGGGCAGGCACGCTGTTTTATTGTGGGAAAGTGGACTCGAAAACAGGCTGTCGACACGTCACTCAGGAAGAATTTCGGGAGATTTTCGGGAGAAAATTAGTCCCGGGAGGTTTTCGGGAGAGGCGCTGAATTTCGGGAGTCTCCCGGAAAATCCGGGAGGGTTGGCAAGTATGGCCTAGAATATGGCATGTGTTTGTGGCGGGTCACTACAGATACATGAAAGCAATAGAAACAGTGTATTCCTATGAAGACCGGAGTCTCCGAAAGGTTGTTTGGGTGTCAGACCTCTTCGGGACGCGGCGCAACGTCCTCCTCCATTGATCGGACCTCCTCGGCGTTTTTCTCCCTCTGCTCCTTGATGTCCTGTGCAGGAATACGCAACACAGGTGAGCCCAGCGCGCTCCCACAGCGCTCGTTCCGAGAAAGAAGACGCAAAGACCTTCAGCGTGTCGTAGTTGGAAGTCCTGGAGACAAAGTCGCTCCAGGATATTGCTGCGAGTTGGCGTTGCTTCCAGTGAGACTTCAACTGTGGAGAGAAAGATAAATCCTCAAAAAACGCCAAGCTTGATGTCACCGTGTGACGATTCTCCGCACCTCCTGATACAGAAGCCCCTCCTCTTGGCTGGCGTTCCTGTCTTTCTCTTGCAAGACGTCTTCCTGCTCGGCGGCCACCGCCTCGGCCGTCTGCTGCGACATCCGGCGGGCCACGCGCAAAGTCTCCTGGTCGGGCGTGACGGGCCTCACGGCCTCCAGGGTCAGCTCCCGGTCGATCTCGTCCCACACATCGGCCACCTGCGGCAGCAGGACGCAGCGACACCCTCAAACCCTCCAGGAATCCGACAACAAGGACACGGCAGAAGACAAAAGGTTGCTACCTTGAAGTCAAGGTATCGTTTGATGACGCACAAGGTCACGTGATCTTTTACGGACAAGCCTGGAAGGTCCTGGAAACCTGCACGAGCACATACCATCAAAGATAATATGTGTAGTAAAAGCATACTTGCCAACCTTGAGACCTCCGATTTCGGGAAGTGGGGGTGGGGGCGTGGTCGGGGGTGGGCGGGGCGTGGTTAAGAGGGGAGGAGTATATTGACAGCTAGAATTCACCAAGTCAAGTATTTAATACATATATATATATATATATATATATATGTATATAGCTACATCCTGAAAATATGCAAACAAAACTGTGTTTAGATAATTGATACTTCAAAGTTGCATAAATAAATCTTAAGGAATATAACATAACTTGGCTTCTGAGAGCTTCAAAATGTAATGAATAAAATGCTAAAGTTGTTGATAAACAAGCAATTATTTTAATAATTAAATATGGTCATTTTAAATGAATTATTATGATCATTTAAAATTAATTATTTCAAATATGTTTATTTTAATGTATAATTCTAATGCCTGGATGTAATAAGGAGTCAGAAAAAATACAAATAAAAATACAATGAATTTTGATGTTTTTAGCAAAATATAGTAATTTTATTTTTTATTTTTATTTTTTAATTCCATCCATCCATTTTCTACCGCTTACTCCCTTTTGGGGTCGCGGGGGGCGCTGGAGCCTATCTCAGCTACAATCGGGCGGAAGGTGGGGTACACCCTGGACAAGTCGCCACCTTTTTAAATTAATAAATATATTTATTTTTAGGTAAGATAAACATAATAATACAATTTATCTCTCATCCGGATGATTTATTTCTTGTCACCCTGTTGTCCTCCCGTTGTGAAAAAAGGCTGTCCTCACTCAGGTGCATGGAGCTGGAGGGGGCGTGGCCTCCAGCTCCGGCTGAAAATCGGGAGATTTCCGGGAGAATATTTGTCCCGGGAGGTTTTCGGGAGAGGCGTTGAATTTCGGGAGTCTCCCGGAAAATTCGGGAGGGTTGGCAAGTATGAGTAAAAGTGTGGAATGGACTTGCGCTTAAGATTGACTATACACTCTTACTCTTCGGACCCAAAAGGGACCCTGTAATGGACCACAATGGAAACAAGCCTTTTTTGGCTTTTTGTGCCTTTTTAAAGCATTACATGGATTAATTTCTTTAAGATGTCAATAAACTTCTCAATTAATCAATCAATCAATACTTTCAGCACTTGAAAGGTTTTTATGTTCAAATCTATTTATTTTATTGGGCTTTTTGTAAAAAATAACAGCGTTTTTAATAGCAAAAAGAGCAAAAGATGCAATGATTGTAAAAATTTCGGAGTAGAATATAATGAAAAACATAACAGATAGATTTTTTTTTTCGTGGATTCTAAATAGTAAATAAATGCCATGGGTGTCGCTCTATTCCGCCTAAAAAGCCTTTAAAAAACACCTCCATTAAAGGCCTACTGAAATGCGATTTTCTTATTTAAACGGGGATAGCAGGTCCATTCTATGTGTCATACTTGATCATTTCGCGATATTGCCATATTTTTGCTGAAAGGATTTAGTAGAGAACATCGACGATAAAGTTCGCAACTTTTGGTCGCTGATAAAAAAAGCCTTGCCTGTACCGGAAGTAGCAGACGATATGCGCGTGACGTCACAGGTTGTGGAGCTCCTCACATCCGCACATTGTTTACAATCATGGCCACCGGCAGCGAGAGCGATCCGGACCGAGAAAGCGACGATTTCCCCATTAATTTGAGCGAGGATGAAAGATTCGTGGATGAGGAAAGTGAGAGTGAAGGACTAGAGGGCAGTGGGAGCGATTCAGATAGGGAAGATGCTGTGAGAGGCGGGTGGGACCTGATATTCAGCTGGGAATGACTAAAACAGTAAATAAACACAAGACTCTATTAGCCACATCACAACCAGGCTTATATTTAATATGCCACAAATTAATCCCGCATAACAAACACCTCCCCCCTCCCGTCTATATAACCCGCCAAGATAACTCAAACACCTGCACAACACACTCAATCCCACAGCCCAAAGTACCGTTCACCTCCCCAAAGTTCATACAGCACATATATTTCCCCAAAGTTACGTACGTGGCATGCACATAGCGGCACGCACGTACGGGCAAGCGATCAAATGTTTGGAAGCCGCAGCTGCATGCGTACTCACGGTACCATGTCTGCGTATCCAACTCAAAGTCCTCCTGGTAAGAGTCTCTGTTGTCCCAGTTCTCCACAGGCCAATGGTAAAGCTTGACTGTCATCTTTCGGGAATGTAAACAATGAAACACCGGCTGTGTTTGTGTTGCTACAGCCGCCCGCAATACACCGCTTCCCACCTACAGCTTTCTTCTTTGCTGTCTCCATTGTTCATTGAACAAATTGCAAAAGATTCACCAACACAGATGTCCAGAATACTGTGGAATTTTGCGATGAAAACAGATGACTTAATAGCTGGCCACCATGCTGTCCCAAAATGTCCTCCACAATCCGTGACGTCACGCGCAGGCGTCATCATACCGAGACATTTTCAGCAGGATATTTCGCGCGAAATTTAAAATTGCACTTTAGTAAGCTAACCCGGCCGTGTTGGCATGTGTTGCAATGTTAAGATTTCATCATTAATATATAAACTATCAGACTGCGTGGTCGGTAGTAGTGGGTTTCAGTAGGCCTTTAAAGTTGTTATATACATGATATAAGTACAGGTATATATGTAATGTAGTAACATGCCCATTTATAATAACATTTAATATTTACGTATTTGGATCATTTGAAGCATACATTTAAAAAATGCAACACGACGTTTGCTTTTTTTTGTCAACAACATCACTGATTATTACTCACTGCAGACTGTGAGAGCCAACAAACATAATAAAACATCACTTACTGTACAAGGTCTGCAGTGAGATTTTGCAGCGGTTCACTCAGGGTCATATAACTTGATGCTTGACGCACGCTAACTTTTTTCACTAGTTTGCAGCTGTTTACTCAGAGTCATATAACTTAGTACTTGACACATGCAAACGTTTTTTCACTCATTTTGCAGCCGTTCACTCAGGGTCATATAATTTGGTACTCGACGCATGCTAACTTTTTTCGCTAATTTTGCAGCCGTTCACTCAGAGTCATATAACTTGATGCATGCTAACTTTTTTCACTACTTTGCAGCTGTTTACTCACGGTCATATATCTTGGTGCTTGACACATGCTAACTGTTAGCATGCTACATTTTTTCACAAATTTTGCAGCTGTTCACTTAGGATTATATAACTTGGCACTTGACGCATACTAACTTTTTTCACTAATTTTGCAGCCGTTCACTCAGAGTCATATAACTTAGTACTTGACACATGCAGACTTTTTTCGCATATTTTGCAGCGGTTCACTCAAGGTCATATAACTTGGCACTTGACGCATATTAATTTTTTTCACTAATTTTGCAGCCGTTCACTCAGAGTCATATAAATTAGTACTTGACACATGCAAACTTTTTTTCACTCATTTTGCAGCCGTTCACTCAGGGTCATATAATTTGGTACTCGACGCATGCTAACTTTTTTCACAAATTTTGCAGCTGTTCACTTAGGGTCATATAACTTGGTACTTGACACATGCTAACCTTTTTCACAAATTTTGCAGTCGTTCACTCAGGTTCATATAACTAGGTACTCGACGCATGCTAACTTTTTCTTTGCAAATTTTGCAGCCGTTCACTCAGGGTCATATAACTTGATACTTGACACATGCTAACTGTTAGCATGCTAATTTTTTTCACAAATTTTGCAGCTGTTCACTCAGGGTCATATAACTTGGTACTTGACACATGCTAACTTTTTTTCACAAATTTTGCAGCCGTTCACTCAGGTTCATATAACTAGGTACTTGATGCATGCTAACTTTGTTTTTCCGCAAATTTTGCAGCCGTTCACTCAGGGTCATATAACTTGATACTTGACGCATGCTAACTGTTAGCATGCTAAATGTTTTCACAAATGTTGCAGCTGTTCACTTAGGGTCATATAACTTGGTACTTGACACATGCTAACTTTTTTTTCACAAATTTTGCAGCCATTCACTCAGTTTCATATAACTAGGTACTCGATGCATGCTAACTTTTTTTTTCTCGCAAATTTTGCAGTTGTTCACTCAGAGTCATATAACTTGATACTTGACGCATGCTAACTCTTAGCATGCTACATTTTTTCACAAATTGTGCAGCTGTTCACTTAGGGTCATATCACTTGGCACTTGACACATGCTAACCTTTTTCACAAATTTTGCAGTCGTTCACTCAGGTTCATATAACTAGGTACTCGACGCATGCTAACTTTTTTTTGCAAATTTTGCAGCCGTTCACTCAGGGTCATATAACTTGATACTTGACACATGCTAACTGTTAACATGCTACATTTTTTCACAAATTGTGCAGCTCTTCACTTAAGGTCATATAACTTGGTACTTGACACATGCTAACCTTTTTCACAAATTTTGCAGTCGTTCACTCAGGTTCATATAACTAGGTACTCAACGCATGCTAACTTTCTTTTGCAAATTTTGCAGCCGTTCACTCAGGGTCATATAACTTGATACTTGACACATGCTAACTGTTAACATGCTATTTTTTTCACAAATTTTGCTAACACATGCTAACTTTTTTTTCACAAATTTTGCAGCCGTTCACTCAGGTTCATATAACTAGGTACTCAATGCATGCTAACTTTTTCCCCCCGCAAATTTTGCAACCGTTCACTCAGGGTCATATAACTTGATACTTGACGCATGCTAACTTTTTTCAGTAGTTTGCAGCTGTTCACTCAGGGTCATATAACATGGTACTTGACACATGCTAACTGTTAGCATGCTGAATTTGTTCACAAATTTTGCAGCTGTTCACTTAGGGTCATATAACTTGGTACTTGACACATGCTAACCTTTTTCACAAATTTTGCAGTTGTTCACTCAGGTTCATATAATTAGGTACTTGGCGCGTGCTAACTTTTTCCACAAATTTTGCAGCCGTTCACTCAGAGTCATATAATTTGATACTTGACACATGCTAACTGTTAGCATGCTAAATGTTTTCACAAATTTTGCAGCTGTTCACTTAGGGTCATATAAATTGGTACTTGACACATGCAAACTTTTTCACTAATTTTGCAGCCGTTCACTCAGGGTCATATAACATGATGCTTGACGCATGCTAACTTTTTTCACTGGTTTGCAGCTGTTTACTCACGGTCATATATTTTGGTACTTGACACATGCTAACTGTTAGCATGCTACATTTTTTCACAAATTTTACAGCTGTTCACTTAGTATTATATAACTTGGCACTAGACGCATGCTAACCTTTTTCACAAATTTTGCAGCCGTTCACTCAGGTTCATATAACTTGGTACTCGATGCATGCTAACTTTTTTTTCTCTCGCAAATTTTGCAGCCGTTCACTCAGGGTCATATAACATGATGCTTGACGCATGCTAGCTTTTTTCACTGGTTTGCAGCTGTTTACTCACGGTCATATATTTTGGTACTTGACACATGCTAACTGTTAGCATGCTACATTTTTTCACAAATTTTACAGCTGTTCACTTAGTATTATATAACTTGGCACTTGACGCATGCTAACCTTTTTCACAAATTTTGCAGCCGTTCACTCAGGTTCATATAACTAGGTACTTGACGCATGCTAACTTTTTTCAGTAGTTTGCAGCTGTTCACTCAGGGTCATATAACATGGTACTTGACACATGCTAACTGTTAGCATGCTGAATTTGTTCACAAATTTTGCAGCTGTTCACTTAGGGTCATATAACTTGGTACTTGACACATGCTAACCTTTTTCACAAATTTTGCAGTCATTCACTCAGGTTCATATAACTCGGTGCTCGACGCATGCTAACTTTTTTTTTTTCAAATTTTGCAGCCGTTCACTCAGGGTCATATAACTTGATACTTGACACATGCTAACTGTTAGCATGCTATTTTTTTTCACAAATTTTGCAGCTGTTCACTTAGGGTCATATAACTTGGTACTTGACACATGCTAACCTTTTTCACAAATTTTGCAGTCATTCACTCAGGTTCATATAACTCGGTGCTCGACGCATGCTAACTTTTTTTTTTTCAAATTTTGCAGCCGTTCACTCAGGGTCATATAACTTGATACTTGACACATGCTAACTGTTAGCATGCAATTTTTTTTCACAAATTTTGCAGCTGTTCACTTAGGGTCATATAACTTGGTACTTGACACAGGCTAACTTTTTTTCACAAATTTTGCAGTCGTTCACTCAGGTTCAGGTTTTTTTTTTGTGATTATATTTCTGGGTGTCAGGAACGGACTACTGACGAAAACCGAGGTCCAACTTTACCCATCTTGCAGAAGATTAAGTAAATCTTAGCCTGGAGGTTCTCTTGGATCTCCAGCACGGCAGCACTCGGGGCGTTCGGTGTCGACGTCAGCTCCTCGTCCTCCAGAGGTCGGTGACCCAGGATGGGCTGCTTGGGATCTTTGTGTGGGGAAAAAAGAAAAATCACTATCGTATTGACGTTATGGATGGATACTTTTTCCATTTGAACCGTATTGGGAATCAGTAGCGGTACCTAACGATACCAACTTTAGGTACTTTTGTGTGTGTTTTTGCTAATAAATACTAATTGTTAATTGCTAATTGTTAATTGCTAATAAATACTAACAGCTCCTCGTCCTCCAGAGGTCGGTGACCCAGGATGGGCTGCTTGGGATCTTTGTGTGGGGAAAAAAGAAAAATCACTATCGTATTGACGTTATGGATGGATACTTTTTCCATTTGAACCGTATTGGGAATCAGTAGCGGTACGTAACGGTACTAACTTTAGGTACTTTTGTGTGTGTTTTTGCTAATAAATACTAATTGTTTAATAATGAAATCCTACATTTTTTTTTAAACAATAGTGGTTAAGGGTGTCACTTCCGATACGATACCGATATTGAACCTTGAGTATTGGTCCATACGTATATCGATCCGATATGATATCAGCAATAATCATGATACTAATGTTATTTCGTAGTGTGCATTGTTAGAAAAGGTTAGATCAGAGGTTCTTCACCTTTTTGACTTCGCGGCCCAACTTTTACACTCAAATATCAACAGTGAATTAGTAATCTTACTCTTGATACATATAACCTTCTTACAGGATCAACCTTGTCAAACGATATGAAAGCATGAGTTAATCACAAACATTTTTGTTATCAAGGCTTAGGTCAGGCTGATTACAAAAACAAATACTAATCAAATACACTGCAAAAGAAGAGACTCTTTAAAACTGATAAAAACAAATATATGTATACTATTACGCAGTACTAAAATAAATCAATTCCAACTAAATTCCATCCATCCATCCATCAGTTTTATACCGCTTGTCCCTTAATAATATATATGTTTCTTCAATAAACTGGCAATAAAATGTAAGTGCAAATGAAAATACAGCTTCACCACTTAAGTCATAATTTTTGCGCTAAAGAAAAGTCCTATGACTTTAGCGGAAGACTTCTTTTGTCTGTTTGATATTGTCATTACTGCCACAAGTGGTGGGAAAGTGTATTACAACTGAGTATTGCCGCGGCCCATACGGACCACAGCTGAGAAAGGCATATTTTTTTGGCGGCCCAACAATGTTTATGTAACACTGGGTAAGAGTAAGTGAAATGAGTCAAACAGAGAACAATCACAATATTTATTATTAATGGTCTGGAATGGACTTGTGCTGTTTTTAAGTTGAAGGGTAGTGGCAATTGTTGGCCACAATAATTCATGAATATAAGCTCATGATGCAGTTAGTTTAATGATGCGGACACGTTTGTTGCCGGATACTCTCTAATACACCTCGCCTTTTGAGACTTTGCACGTGCGATTAATATGCCAATATAATGATTTTAGAGATGTCCGACAATATTATCGGCCGATAAATTCTTTAAAATGTAATATCGGAAATTATCGGTATCGATTTCAAAAAGTAAAATGTATGACTCCGCTGTACGGAGTGGTACACGGACGTAGGGAGAAGTACAGAGCAGTAGCGTCTCCCAGTCATACTTGCCAACCCTCCCGATTTTCCCGGGAGACTCCCGAATTTCAGTGCCTCTCCCGAAAACCTCCCGGGAAAACCATTCTCCCGAATTTCTCCCGCTTTCTACCCAGACAACAATATCGGGGGCGTGCCTTAAAGGCACGGTCTTTGTGTGCCGGCCCAATCACATAATATCTACGGCTTTTCACACACACAAGTGAATGCAAAGCATACTTGGTCAACAGCCATACAGGTCACACTGAGGGTGGCCATACAAACAACTTTAACACAATTACAAATATGCGCCACACTGTGAACCCACACCAAACAAGAATGACAAACATCCGCACCGTAACACAACATAAACACAACAGAACAAATACCCTGAACCCCTTGCAGCACTAACTCTTCCGGGACGCTACAATATACCGCCTATCCCCCCCAACTCAACCCCGCCCACCTCAACCTCCTCATGCTCTCTCAGGGAGAGCATGTCCCAAATTCCAAGCTGCTGTTTTGAGGCATGTTAAAAAAAAAAAATGCACTTTGTGACTTCAATAATAAATATGGCAGTGCCATGTTGGCATTTTTTTCCATAACTTGAGTTGATTTATTTTGGAAAACCTTGTTACATTGTTTAATGCATCCAGCGGGGAGCATCACAACAAATTTAGGCATAATAATGTGTTAATTCCACGACTGTATATATCGGTATCGGTTGATATCGGAATAGGTTATTAAGAGTTGGACACTATCGGAATATCGGATATCGGCAAAAAAGACATTATCGGACATCTCTAAATGATTTGATACTCGTTTTTATTGACGATGTGGTCCGGACACTTTTTGCATATGTCTGGCTTATGTGCTTACTGTAATTTTCGGAGTATAAGTCGCACCGGAGTATAAGTCGCACCGGAGTATAAGTCGCACCTGCCGAAAATGCATAATAAAGAAGGAAAAAAACACACTGGAGCCCGGCCAAACTATGAAAAAAACTGCGACTTATAGTCCGAAAAATGCGGTAGTTGTTGTGTAGCTGCTAGCTCCTAGTGGCCAATTGCCCTAACATGTTTACCTTTTGTAAATTACCGCATTTTTCGGAGTATAAGTCGCACCGGAGTATAAGTCGCACCTGCCCAAAATGCATAATAAAGAAGGAAAAAAACATATATAAGTCGCACTGGAGCCCGGCCAAACTATGAAAAAAACTGCGACTTATAGTCCGAAAAATACGGTAGTTGTTGTGTAGCTGCTAGCTCCTAGTGGCCAATTGCCCTAACATGTTTACCTTTTGTAAATTACCGTATTTTTCCGAGTATAAGTCGCACCGGAGTATAAGTCGCACCTGCCGAAAATGCATAATAAAGAAGGAAAAAAACATGTATAAGTCGCACTGGAGCCCGGCCAAACTATGAAAAAAACTGCGACTTATAGTCCGAAAAATACGGTAGTTGTTGTGTAGCTGCTAGATCCTAGTGGCCAATTGCCCTAACATGTTTACCTTTTGTAAATTACCGTATTTTTCGGAGTATAAGTCGCACCGGAGTATAAGTCGCACCTGCCGGAAATGCATAATAAAGAAGGAAAAAAACATATAAGATGCACTGGAGCCCGGCCTATGAAAAAAACTGCGACTTACAGTCCGAAAAATACGGTACATCAGATCAACATACTCAAGTAAACACGCTGCAGGGCTGCTTGATTCGGAGCGCTTGTATCGGAGTTTTTAGATGCAGGCCGATATAATCCGATACTTGTTTTTTTTTGTTGCTGATATCGGACCGATGTCCGATATTCCCATCAGGTCAGGATACTCCTACCTAAGCTGTCTAGTTTCTATGCCTTGTTTTGTCACACTTTTGAGTCTCATTTGCAAGTATTATATAGAAGACTTTGCATGCAGTTGCAATTCCAAGACATTAGATGGCAGTAGTAGATAGGCGACGGAGTACTATACAGTTTAAAGCTTCAGGATGTTAGCTCACCGTTTTAAATCGCCATGCAAAATTGCTCATGCTAATCAGTAGCATGTATATGGCATATCTAATGTAAATTAGCATCAAGCTAATACATTTTGAAAAGCCTGTTTTTTTGCAACAAAGATAAGTTATTCGCTATAAAAAATAAAAAAAAATACCAAATTCGGTATCAATCCCTTGATGAGGCGTGGTTTGTCCTGCAAGCCGCTGACTCAAACCTGCGATCCCGCCGTGTTGGTTTCTGCTGACCCCTAGCTCCGCCTCCTCCCGCCTCCACACGTGCAGCAGGAGGCTGGGAGCCGCGCGCCCGCTGTCCGCGTGCCTCCACCCCAGGACGTCAGGGACGGTGTTGGGGTTGTCGCACAGCTCCAGCACGGCGGAGAGGAGGACGGCGTGCACACACTTGGGACTCGACTGAAAGTAAAAAAAACAAAAAAGGACGGATGGCTCTCGCTGAGCGTACCTAATGAAGAGACCGACTTGATGACTTACAATGAGCAGGTCGAGGAGAAGCTTGGCGCCGTCTCGGGTCAGGAAGCAGTCCTCGGTAGTGTAGCAGCCAACAATGCAGAGCCTGATTGGCGCACACACACGCACACACACACACACACACACACACACACGGTCAACATTTCCCCAGCAGAGCGAGAGCTCGTCACAATGAGTTAAAAACCTCTGAAGGCCTCGAGCTGAACTGACCGCACACACACCAACGTGGAGAGGAGGAGCTTGTTGTGACCCAGACCGCTGTAGAACATGCCGGAGCCTCGGCTCAGGAAGTGGACCACCATATCCACGCCCTCGGACCCGAACAGCTCCTGCGGCGGCGAAAAAAACCCCGCCCGCCCCGGTCAGCCACGCCTTTTTGGGCCCGCAGAGCCACGCCTTCAAGTACCTTCCTGTGCACGTCGCTCTCACACAGAGCGGAAATGATGAGCTGCATGTCGGACTTCATCTCCACGGTAACCGCATCCTCTTCGTCGGGGCTCGCTTCCATCTGCATCAGGAGCCCTGAGGAGGCGAAGCATGAGTGGTGACTGAACGTGCAGTGACTGTTCCAGCTTTTCGACGACAGTAATACATACATATATAGTACTTTAGAGTAGTCCGTGTACAGCTGACCAAGTTTACTTTCTATATTATCCCTTAATAAGATAACATAAAAACTACTCAAAAATGCCACAGCATATGTTGGAATTCAGATTTCCCCACAATGAACCGCAGCTCTCCGGTGCTGGCAGCACTCGAGCATCCTGCCACCATTGTGCTGAACTCTGGGTAAAACACTATTATCTTGCTACTCACTCGTGCTACCAGGTATTCAGAAAGGTTTGACTGTGCTGTCGCTGTATAATGCAATACAAGCTGTACACTGACTACTCTAAAGTACATTCATTTGACTATTTATAGTATTGTCCCTTAATAAGATAAAAAAAAAAAAAAATTAAACTAATGAGAAGGAGATTATGATTTGATTCAAAATGTCACAGCACATGTTGGAATTCCGATTTCCCCACAATGAACCGCAGCTCTCCAGTGCCGGCAGCACTCGAGCATCCTGCCACCATTGTGCTGAACTCTGGGTAAAACACAATTATCTTGCTACTCACTCGTGCTACCAGGTATCCAGAAAGGGTTGACTGTATTGTCGCTGTAAAATGCAATACCAGCTGTACACTGACTACTCTAAAGTACATTAATTTTATGTTCCATAGTATTGTCCTTTAATAAGATAACGACATAAAAACTACTTTGACGGGGATCATGTTGTGCTTCAAAAAGTCACATTTCAGGTTGGAATTCAGATTTCCCCACAATGAACCGCAGCTCTCCAGTGACGGCAGCACTCGAGCATCCTGCCACCATTGTGCTGAACTCTGGGTAAAACACAATTATCTGACTACTCTAAAGTACATTCATTTTACTATTCATAGTATTGTCCTTTAATAAGATACAATTTTTTTTTTAAACTACTGCGAAGGGGATTATGATCGGATTCAAAATGTCACAGCACATGTTGGAATTCAGACTTCCCCACGACGAACCGCAGCTCTCCAGTGCCCGCAGCACTCGAGCATCCTGCCACCATTGTGCTGAACTCTGGGTAAAACACTATTATCTTGCTACTCACTCGTGCTACCAGATATTCAGAAAAGTATGACTGTACAATGCAATACAAGCTGTACACTGACTACTCTAAAGTACATTCATTTTACGTTCCATAGTATTGTCCTTTTAATAAGATAACGACATAAAAACTACAGTGACGGGGATCATGTTGTGCTTCAAAAAGTCACTGCACATGTTGGAATTCAGATTTCCCCACAATGAACCACAGCTCCCCAGTGCCGGCAGCACTCATGCATCCTGCCGCCATCATGCTTGAATACAGGTAAGACACAATTATTTTGCTACTAGATATTCATAAAATGATGACATACTGTACATGTATAACACCAGCTGTACACTGACTACTCTAAAGTACATCCACGTTTACTTTCTACAGTATTGTCCTTAAATAAGATAATCAACTGACATCTGTCCTAATCGTCAAAATGCGGGGGATTACAATCTGCTTCAAAATGTCACAACACATGTTGGATGCCAGATTCCCCCACAATGAACCGCAGCTCTCCGGAGCCGGCAGCACTCGTGCGTGACAGTAGGTAAGACGCAATATGTTCTGCCAGATATTTTGAAAATTATGACTGTATTGTAAACCTGTAACGCTATACAAGCTGTACACTGACTACTCTAAAGTACATCCATTTTACTTTCCACAGTATTGTCCTTTAAAAGGATAATAAACTGACATTGTGACACTACCTCACTTTGATAACTGGGCCAAATGTCAGTTTGTTATCCTTTTAAAGGACAATAGTATGCAAAGTAAAATGGATGTACTTTAGAGTAGTCAGTGTACAGCTTGTATAGCATTACAAATTTACAGTACAGTCGTCATTTTTGGAATATCTGGCAGAGCAAGTGAGTATCAAGATATTGTGTCTTACCTACCGTCACGCACGAGTGCTGCCGGCTCTGGAGAGCTGCGGTTCATTGTGGGGAAATCTGTAATCCAACACGTGCTGTGACTTTTTTGAAGCGCAACATGATCCCCGTCACAGTAGTTTTTATATGTCGTTACCTTATTGAAGGTCAACACCATGGAACGTAAAATTAATGTACTTTAGAGTAGTCAGTGTACAGCTTGTATTTAGGGATGTCCAATAATGGCTTTTTGCCGATATCCGATATTCCGATATTGTCCAACTCTTTAATTACCGATACCGATATCAACCGATATATACAGTCGTGGAATTAACACATTATTATGTGTCATGTCTGTGTTGATCATGTTTTTGTTTTAGTCATGTTTTGTTTTGTTTAGTTATTGGACTCTTTAGTTTCTGGTTGTTCACTCCCTTGTTTTGTTTCCATAGCAACCCATTAGTTTTCGCCTGTCACGTCACGCACCTGTTTCACGTTTTGAGTCACGCACCTGTTTTCGTTAATCATGTCTGTGTTATTTAAGCTTTTCTTTTTCTGTTGGTCAGCCTGGCGACATCCGCATTCACACTCTCCACACACCCTTATGACCCTTGCTGCTCTTTTTCATGCCGTTTTCTCGCCCAAGTAAGTTTTCTTTATTCATGCCATAGTTTGCAAGTTTTGTTTCATTGTTCATAGTTTCTGCCTTTGTGCAAGTTTTGTGTTTTCTAGTCAAGTTTTGTACTTCCGCGCACCTTTTGTTTGCTTCTTTTTTTTTGTCCTTTGTTAGTGTAAAAAAGAAAATATGTACTCACATTCCCGTCTCGCCCGAGCCAACTTTCCGTTGCCTTCTGGAAAAACTAAACTCAAGGACCAAGTCTAGACATTATGCCTAATTTGGACAACCAGGTATGGTGAAGATAAGGTACTTTAAAAAATAAAATAAGATAAATAAATTAAAAACATTTTCTTGAATAAAAAAGAAAGGAAAACAATATAAAAATAGTTACATAGAAACTAGTAATTAATGAAAATTAACTGTTAAAGGTTAGTACTATTAGTGGACCAGCAGTGTGCTTACGGACTGTATCCCTTGCAGACTGTATTGATATATATTGATATTTATAATGTAGGAACCAGAATATTAATAACAGAATGAAACAACCCTTTTGTGTGAATGAGTGTGAATGAGTGTAAATGGGGGAGGGAGTTTTTTTTGGGTTGGTGCACTAGTTGTAAGTTTATCTTGTGTTTTTTATGTTGATTTAATAAAAAAAGAAAAGAAAAAGAAAAAAACCGATACTGATAATAAAAAAAACGATACCGATAATTTCCGATATTACATTTTAACGCATTTATCGGCCGATAATATCGGACATCTCTACTTGTATTGCATTGGATTTTGGATTTCCCCACAATGAACCGCAGCTCTCCAGTGCCGGCAGCACTCGTGCTTAATTGTAGGTAAGACACAATTATCTCGCTACTCATTCGTGCCGTCAGACATTCATACAATCGCGACTGCGCAGCTGCACACTGACTACTTTAAAGTCTATTATAACTTTTTACAGCGTTGGAAGAACAATGCTAAAACATGAAGGCTGTACTCCCTTTTGTGAGAGACAGTATCTGTGGTGTACCCAAGAGCAGGTGGATGGCGCCCTGGTCACACAGGTCCTGGTTCAGGGTCTTCTCGGCCAGCGAGGTCACAGACCTCATCAGTCTGAGGCAGTGGCGCATGTGGGCCCTCTTACCCCCTCGCCCTCCAGTGGCATGGAAGCTGTGGCCATGTCCAAAGAAGGTGTCTGCAATAAAAGAAGCGCGTTTGTAGGACCGTTTTACGGCGCTCGCGGCGGCAGCGGCGCTTCCCTCACCTGGCCCGGTGCACCAGTCCAGCAGGTGTAGCAGGGCCACGGTGCCGTAAGAGGACATGAATTGGTCCAGCATGAGCGGGGCCACGGTGGCCAGGACGGCCAGCGCCTGCAGCTGGAGCTCCTCGTGCTGCACGGGGGACCAGTCACGTGATTTCGGCCGGGCCTCGCAGGGGTCGGCGGCGGCGGCGGCGGGCGGCTTGATGAGCGTGAGTAGAGCCAGCATCACCTGCTCTTCCTTGAATATCTACACGCACATCACAGACAAGACAGAAACTCATACTTTATAGCAGTGACATTCAACTACATGTTTTGGGGGCCACTTTTCCAGAAACCTAAGAACTGAGGGGCCAAACTTCTCCCTGTTTGGTGGAAGAGTTAATTTGGGACGCCCCCTATGGGTTGTGTTGAAAATGCTAGACATGATTAAATATGAACTCAATATTTTTATTGCTAGAGGATAAAAAAAAACAGTTTACTACCTTCTAAATAAATATTTTAACATTATGAGAGCGCTTGAGACATGAAAAAAAAACTTTACACTAGAGATGTCCAATAATATCGGCCGATAAATGCTTTAAAATGTAATATCGGAAATTATCGGTATCGTTTTTTTTTTTGTC
This sequence comes from Nerophis lumbriciformis, assembly GCF_033978685.3. Lineage (NCBI taxonomy): Eukaryota > Metazoa > Chordata > Actinopteri > Syngnathiformes > Syngnathidae > Nerophis > Nerophis lumbriciformis. The sequence continues at coordinate 14,272,335 of NC_084584.2, read as the reverse complement.
GGTGTCGGGTTTATTTACGTATTTATTTATTTTTTAAATCAACATAAAAAACACTTACAATTAGTGCACCAACCCAAAAAACCTCCCTCCCCACACAAAAGGGTTGTTTCTTTCTGTTATTAATATTCTGGTTCCTACATTATATATCAATATATATCAATACAGTCTGCAAGGGATACAGTCCGTAAGCACACATGATTGTGCGTGCTGCTGGTCCACTAATAGTACTAACCTTTAACAGTGAATTTTCATTAATTACTAGTTTCTATGTAACTGTTTTTATATTGTTTTACTTTCTTTTTTTATTCAAGAAAATGTTTTTAATTTATTTATCTTTTTCTATTTTTTTTTTTATTTTTTTAAAAGGACCTTATCTTCACCATACCTGGTTGTCCAAATTAGGCATAATAATGTGTTAATTCCACGACTGTATGTATCGGTATCGGTTGATATGATTTGGACAATATCGGAATATTGGATATCGGCAAAAAGCCATTATCGGACATCCCTACTTTACACCCTTTTAATCCAATATAATAATGCTGTCTGAAGCTGAGCCAATCAGTGGCCACGATACTGACCAGCGCTCTCTGATTGGTTGGGTCTCAATTGGTGGCCAATTCTACTGTAGTATAGATATATATATATTTTTGTTTATTTAACATTTTTAATGCTTGAAAATGCTTAATTTAGGACCACAAGGATATGCTTAAAAAAACAAAACAGACTTTTTTTTGGTAAATATTTGAAGCACAATGTGGCGAGGGATGACCGTTGTGAATTGTTATGAAACAATTGTTTGTCGCAGAACATAATAAGGGAAATATTGTGACTATTTTTATACTATTACGTTGTTTTTAAATTTGTTAATTATTTTTATTTTCCAAAAATATTTTTTCCTGTCTTCTCACAGAATTATTCATTATTCATGACATTTCTTATCAAAAGAATCATTTTTAATATCGCCGATAAAAGCCTTGGATCGATACCAAGTCGATATCGATCTATAAATCGGTGGCGTCGCTACCATGGATGGTGCACAATCGATACTAACTAGAGCAGTGGTTCTCAGACTTGGCTCTTCTAGTACCACCATAATGACCAACCGCAAAAAATACAGTAGCGTAGTAGGCCAAAGATTTCATTAAAAACTATTATATTGAATATTTTTGACCACTGTTACATTACACACCGTTTGAACAGTAACATGTGTTTGAATAACGAATAGAATAAAATTAACTGCTCATAAAAAGGTAAATAAATATTGCACTAGAATAAATATGAAAATAGTTTTTTAAAGATTAGTTAAAAATTTACTTATTGATTGTTTTACGTACCACTAGAGCAGGGGTGTCAAACTCAAATACAGAGTGGGCCAAAATTTAAAACTGAACAAAGCCGCGGGCCAAGGTTGAACAAATGAACCTTTTTGATAGGGACCCAAACAAGTTTTGCATTGAATATTGAACAAGCAAGGCTTATATAACTTTATAGTGACATGCAAAATCGAGTTTCAAATAATAATAATAATTAAGAAATATCAATGGCATATCAAATACAATTTAAATCTAAATTGAATGCCTCTTTTCTATTTGCAGCCTTTTGAGGTAAATATCAACATTAACTTTTTCCACAGGCTAATAATAAATTAGAAAATAAAATAACAAAAAATAAACCAACCATTCAGGACTTTAAACTGCTCAGTTTGCAACACACTGATCTAATCTGATGTGCCCAAGCCAGATACCTGCCATCTTTTCTTGGATGCTAGTTCATTAATGTCGGGGCTCAGGCTTTGAGCTGAGGCAACCTTCATTATCGAACGAAGGTGTTCATCAGTCATTATATCTCATATTTCACCCGGACCACAGTCTTGGGGGCGTGCCTTAAAGGCACTGTCTTTAACGTCCTCTACGAGCTGTCGTCACGTCCGCTTTTCATCCATTCTAACAACGTGCCGGCCCGGTCACGAGCACACACACGTGAATGCAAATCATACTTGATCAACAGCGATACAGGTTACACTGAGGGTGACCGTATAAATAACTTTAACACTGTTAGAAATATGCGCCGCACTGTGAATCCCCACCAAACAAGAATGACAAACACATTTCGGGAGAACATCCGCACCGTAACACAACATAAACACAACAGAACAAATACCCAGAATCCCATGCAGCCCTAACTCTTCCGGGCTGCAATATACACCCCCGCTACCACCAACCCATGCCCCCCTCTCCCCTCTGTGTGTCGGTTGAGGTGGGCAGGGTTGGGGGGGGTGTATATTGCAGCCCGAAAGAGTAAGGGCTGCAATATGACCGTTCATGAATGAGTATATCCATTCGGCCACCGTGTTCAATGGAGAAGTCTGATCTACAAAATGTGCAGGCAGCATACCCCTTCCCCTTCGAGCTGTCCTGGATGAACTGAAATTCTTGTTTCCAATCATTTTGGAACTTGCAAGCGTACTTCTTCTTACTCGTCGTCGCCATGACTGTCTCTTCTTCATTCCAATATTGTTATCCGGCTGGAAATCCGGAGAAATTTGGGAGAATGGCTGTCCCGGAAGATTTTCGGGAGAGGCACTGCAATTCGGGAGTCTCCCGGAAAATTCGTGAAGGTTGGCAAGTATGGATGTCCGATATTATCGGCCGATAAATGCTTTAAAATGTAATATCGGAAATTTTCGGTATCGGTTTCATAATTATCGGTATCGGTCTCTAAACATAAAATGTATGACATTTTAAAACGCCGCTGTGTACACGGACGTAGGGAGAGGTACAGAGTGCCAATAAACCTTAATGGCATTTCCTTTGCGTGCGTGCCGTCCGAGTCACATAATATCTACCGGCTGTTCTCATCACGAAGTAATGCAATGCATACTTGGTCAACAGCCATACAGGTCACACTAAGGGTGGCCGTACAAACAACTTTAACACTGTTACAAATATGCGCCACACTGTGAACCCACACCAAACAAGAATGACAAACACATTTCGGGAGAACATCCGCACCGTAACACAACATAAACACAACAGAACAAATACCCAGAATCCCTTGCAGTGCTAACTCTTCCGGGACGCTACAATATAACCCCCCCCCCCCCCCCCCCCGCTACCCCTTACCCCCACCCACCCCAACCCCGCCCACCTCAACCTCCTCATAGCATGTCCCAAATTCCAAGCTGCTGTTTGGATAGATAGATAGATAGTACTTTATTGATTCCTTCAGGAGAGTTCCCTCAGGAAAATTAAAATTCCAGCAGCAGTGTACAGAATTGAGATCAAAATTTAAAAAGTAAAAAGTAAACAATGGGGGTATAAAGGGAAACAGAACAGAAAAATATTACAATAAGAATACAAATAAAAAGCAACAATGAGAATAAAAATATAACAGTAAAAGAAGAATATAACAAGAGAAACTAGGCAGTAGTGACCAGGTTATGAAAAAGTATTGCACTGTTATTGTTTTGAGGCATGTTAAAAAAAAATAATGCACTTTGTGACTTCAATAATAAATATGGCAGTGCCATGTTGGCATTTTTTCCCCCATAACTTGAGTTGATTTATTTTGGAAAATCTTGTTACATTGTTTAATGCATCCAGCGGGGCATCACCACAAAATTAGGCATAATAATGTGTTAATTCCTCGACTGTATATATCGGTATCGGTTGATATCGGTATCGGTAATTATTATTATTAAATATCCATACTTGCCAACCTTGAGACCTCCGATTTCGGGAGGTGGGGGGTGGGGGGCGTGGTCGGGGGTGGGGCGGGGCGTGGTTGGGGGCGTGGTTAAGAGCGGAGGAGTATATTGACAGCTAGAATTCACCAAGTCAAGTATTTAATACATATATTTATATATATATATATATATATATATATATATATATATATATATATATATATATATATATATATATATATATATATATATATATATATATACATCCTGAAAATATGCAAACAAAACTGTGTTTGGATAATTGATACTTCAAACTTGCATAAATAAATATTAAGGAATATAACATAACTTGGTTTCTGAGAGCTTCAAAATGTAATGAATAAAATGCTAAAGTTGTTGATAAACAAGCAGTTATTTTAATAATTAAATATGGTCATTTTAAATGAATTATTATGATAATTTAAAATTAATTATTTCAAATATGTTTTTTTTAATGTATAATTCTATGGCTGGATGTAATAAGGAGTCAGAAAAAATACAAATAAAAATACAATTAATTTGGATGTTTTTAGCAAAATATAGTAAAAATGTATTTAGTTATTTAAAAAAAAAAAATATATATATATTTATTTTTAGGTAAGATAAACATAATAATACAATTTGTCTCTAGTCTGGATGATTTAGTTCTTGTCACCCTGTTGTCCTCCCGTCGTGAAAAAAGGCTGTCCTCACTCAGGTCCTCGTGGAGCTGGAGAGGGCGTGGCCTCCAGCTCCGGCTGAAAATCTGGAGATTTTCGGGAGAATATTTGTCCCGGGAGGTTTTCAGGAGAGGCGCTGAATTTCGGGAGTCTCCCGGAAAATTCGGGAGGGTTGGCAAGTATGACAATATCGTAATATCGGATATCGGCAAAAAAAAAGCCATTATCGGACATCTCTATTGGCAAGTATGGTGCCCCAACAATTTCCATGCAATTTTTGGTATCAATGCTTTGGTGTCCAAGTGCCTACCTGGATGGCCGCTGAGTCTTTGGACATCAACACCAGCAGATTCAACAGCAGCTTCTTCATCTGCAGGTCCTCCATGCTGCAGCTCAGCTTCAGCTTGCCCACCACAGGGTCGTGACTCTTCACTGACGTGTCATTTGGGAAACATTCAAAGGCAATAATTCACTTTTCAAAACGGCAACAATCATCGTGAGGGCAGCCTTACGCTCGGGAAAAGTGCTGAGAGCCACCAGCAGCTTGGCGAAGGAGCTCTCCTGGAAAAAGAGACGCAGAAGTGATCTCCAAGACCATGTCCGTGCAGGTTTTGGACCCGTCCATCACTCACAATGAGCAGAGGGCTGGAGTACTCGGCGAAGAGAGTCGTCAACACGAGGAGGTCGTTCCGGACATGGACGTCAGCGTGCCGGGTGCTGTTCAGCAGGAGGTGAGAGAACGCTTCTTTGAGAGATCTGGAAGACAAAAGCTTGATGTCAGCATGTCTAGAAGCAACACTTTTGATGTGCATTTTTGATCAATAGACAATTAAACTTTAGCAACTAAACACATATTTACACACCTACGCTTGAGAAGGAACAGGATGAAGAAAATCTTATATTTCCTGCCCCCTTCAACATAATAAGTAGTCTTACTTAACGGATAGCCCAGTTTCACAAACCAAACAAATACATCCAAATACAAACCCCGTTTCCATATGAGTTGGGAAATTGTGTTAGATGTAAATATAAACGGAATACAATGATTTGCAAATCATTTTCAACCCATATTCAGTAGAATGCACTACAAAGACAACAAATTTGATGTTCAAACTGATAAAACAATTATTTTTTTTTTTGCAAATAATCATTAACTTTAGAATTTGATGCCAGCAACAAGTGACAAAGAAGTTGGGAAAAGTGGCAATAAATACTGATAAAGTTGAGGAATGCTCATCAAACACTTATTTGGAACATTCCACAGGTGAACAGGCAAATAGGGAACAGGTGGGTGCCATGATTGTGTATAAAAGTAGATTCCATGAAATGCTCAGTCATTCACAAACAAGGATGGGGCGAGGGTCACCACTTTGTCAACAAATGCGTGAGCAAATTGTTGAACAGTTTAAGAAAAACCTTTCTCAACCAGCTATTGCAAGGAATTTAGGGATTTCACCATCTACGGTCCGTAATATCATCAAAGGGTTCAGAGAATCTGGAGAAATCACTGCACGTAAGCAGCTAAGCCCGTGACCTTCGATCCCTCAGGCTGTACAGCATCAACAAGCGACATCAGTGTGTAAAAGATATCACCACATGGGCTCAGGAACACTTCAGAAACCCACTGTCACTAAATACAGTTGGTCGCTACATCTGTAAGTGCAAGTTAAAACTCTCCTATGCAAGGCGAAAACCGTTTATCAACAACACCCAGAAACGCCGTCGGCTTCGCTGGGCCTGAGCTCATCTAAGATGGACTGATACAAAGTGGAAAAGTGTTCTGTGGTCTGACGAGTCCACATTTCAAATTGTTTTTGGAAACTGTGGACGTCGTGTCCAAAGAGGAAAAGAACCATCCGGATTGTTCTAGGCGCAAAGTTGAAAAGCCAGTATCTGTGATGGTATGGAGGTGTATTAGTGCCCAAGACATGGGTAACTTACACATCTGTGAAGGCGCCATTAATGCTGAAAGGTACATACAGGTTTTGGAGCAACATATGTTGCCATCCAAGCAACGTTACCATGGACGCCCCTGCTTATTTCAGCAAGACAATGCCAAGCCACGTGTTACATCAACGTGGCTTCATAGTAAAAGAGTGCGGGTACTCGACTGGCCTGCCTGTAGTCCAGACCTGTCTCCCATTGAAAATGTGTGGCGCATTATGAAGCCTAAAATAGCACAACGGAGACCCCCGGACTGTTGAACAACTTAAGCTGTACATCAAGCAAGAATGGGAAAGAACTCCACCTGAGAAGCTTCAAAAATGTGTCTCCTCAGTTCCCAAACGTTTACTGAGTGTTGTTAAAAGGAAAGGCCATGTAACACAGTGGTGAACATGCCCTTTCCCAACTTAAGTTAATTATTATTTGCAAAAAAAAAAAATTTTTGAGTTTGAACATCAAATATGTTGTCTTTGTAGTGCATTCAATTGAATATGGGTTGAAAAGGATTTGCAAATCATTGTATTCCATTTATATTTACATCTAACACAATTTCCCAACTCATATGGAAACGGGGTTTGTATAATGAAAACACACAAAAAACACAACGAGTGCAAAACTTCACAAAGTACAAACCGAACAAAAAAAGTAATATACACCTCACGGGATGTTACAAAACAAATACAAAACCAGACAAAAAATAAGTAAAATAATATATATGAAGCAAAATGCAAACACTTACGGCTGTCCATGTGATCTTATTGTTCTGTCTTTATATATTTTTTTCAATTGGAATATATTTCTACAATCTTTCATCTCATTGTAAAGAGAATTCCATCATTTAACACCGGGAGGAGAACCGAGCGAGAGACTTACAGAGCACATTCCATGCTGCCGAGCTGGGCGGCCACCTCGGTCTTGCTGCCTCGATCCAGAAGGTTCCAGAGGATTTCGGAAGAGTGGAACAGGAACTGCCCGCTGGGGTCGGATTCGTTCATGTGGAGGCAGATGGTCTCGACCCCTCGTATGCTCAGCATTAAAGCACAGTTCATATCTGGAGGGGAGGAAAAAAAACATTTAAAATACTTTTTAAAGTTTTTTTTTTTACACTATAAGTGTCCCTAAAGCAGGTGTGTCCAAAATGGAGAGCTGCATTTTTAACGGCTCATTCTAAGAATATTAAAAATTAGAAAAAAACAACAAACAGGTGAAATCTAACAAGAACAAGTTGTATTCTTGACTATAATAACACAAAGCTGCCATGCAGGCTGTTTTTTTTATTGTCATTGCTCAAAAAATAACAAGGAATCAAAATCAATGTTGTCTCCCATTACTTCACCTCAAGTATTCCACTTTGATCATTTCTTTGGAGGGAAATATTGCATATTTTGTGTGTTTGCCATATGAACAACTAATATGTATTTGACAAAAAGAGCATTAAACAAAAACCTAAAAAAGTAATAACAACAAAAACTAACAATCTAAGGACGAATCTAGAGATGTAATCGTTGAAAGTTTAAAAAAAATATATATACCACCATCATCAAGGCGAACATTTCCAATAACAACTAGCATACAATTTTTTAAATCCATTTGTGGAAACTAGAGATTTAAGCGTTGAAAAAAAATAAAAATTATAAATAAATATATACGGTATATATATATATATATATGTATATACAAAAGCAGTGAAGTTGGCACGTTGTGTAAATGGTAAATAAAAACAGAATACAATGACTTGCAAATCCTTTTCAACTTATATTCAATTGAATAGACTGCAAAGACAAGATATTTAACATTCAAACTGGAAAACTTGGAATTTGATGCCCGCAACATGTTTCAAAAAAGCTGGCAAGAGTGGCAAAAAAGACTGAGAAAGTTGAGGAATTCTCATCAAACACTTATTTGGAACATCCCACAGGTGAACAGGCTAATTGGGAACAGGTGGGTGCCATGATTTGGTATAAAAGCAGCTTCCATGAAATGCTCAGTCATTCACAAACAAGGATGGGGCGAGGGTCACCACTTTGTCAACAAATGCGTGAGCAAATTGCCCAACAGTTTAAGAACAACATTTCTTAATGAGCTATTGCAAGGAATTTAGGGATTTCACCATCTAAGGTCTGTAATATCATCAAAAGGGTTCAGAGAATCTGGAGAAATCACTGTACGTAACATTGAATGCCCGTGACCTTGGAACCTTCAGGCGGTACTGCATCAAAAAGCGACATCAGTGTGTAAAGGATATCACCACATGGGCTCAGGAACACTTCAGAAAACCACTGTCAGTAACTACAGTTCGTCGCTACATATGTAAGTGCAAGTTAAAACTCTACTATGCAAAGCAAAAGCTATTTATCAACAACACCCAGAAACGCCGCCGGCTTCGCTGGGCCCGAGCTCATCTAAGATGGACTGATGCAAAGTGTAAAAGTGTTCTGTGGTCTGACGAGTCCACATTTCAAATTGTTTTTGGAAACTGTGGACGTCGTGTCCTCCAGAAAAAAGACGAAAATAATCATCCGGATTGTTCTCGACACAAAGTGTAAAAGCCAGCATCTGTGATGGTATGGGGGTGTATTAGTGCCCAGGGCATGGGTAACTCACACATCTGTGAAGGCATCATTAATGCTGAAAGGTACATACAGGTTTTGGAACAACATATGTTGCCATCCAAGCAACGTTATCATGGACGCCCCTGCTTATTTCAGCAAGACAATGCCAAGCCACGTGTTACATCAACGTGGCTTCATAGTAAAAGAGTGCGGGTACTAGACTGGCCTGCCTGTAGTCCAGACCTGTCTCCCATTGAAAATGTGTGGCGCATTATGAAGCCTAAAATACCACAACGGAGACCCCCGGACTGTTGAACTTAAGCTGTACATCAAGCAAGAATGGGAAAGAATTCCATCTGAGAATCTTAAAAAATGTGTCTCCTCAGATCCCAAACGTTTACTGAGTGTTGTTAAAAGGAAAGGCCATGTAACACAGTGGTGAACATGCCCTTTCCCAACTACTTACCTGTCTACCATTGAAAATGTGTACGAATTACACAACGTGCCAACTTCACTGGTTTTGGGTTTTGTATATCCACACACAGAAATAAGCACTCGGAGGGGATAGCGGGCCGCTATGTGCGCAAAAGCACCATCATCAAGTGTTGGAATAATTATATATAAGTTATCACACAACTCTTATGCTTAAAGGCCGTTGCTCTAGTTATTATCTAATGTGCACTAGATGTACTTTTTCATTTCGTGCAAAGGCACATAACTTGTTAACGTCCACTGCAAGTTAGCAGTTGCCTCGCCGCAGATGTTTCTGTTTTTCAGCCTGCTAACAGCCAAGGACGGACCTCAAGTACCTCAACGAGCAGACAAAGCAGAGACAGGGCGAAATCACAATTGAATGAATGAATAATCACATATTGTGTCTACTGAGCTGCTTGCATAAGTTACACAAGCTGAGTGTGCAGCTCCATGCGTTCTCCTCATGAGCAAAATTGAACTCTGTCTCTGCCTGATTCCTGGCTTCTTGTTCTGTTTAATAGATAGTTCGGTGCTTAAACCTGACATCAAGACGAACATTTCCAATAACAACGAGCAAAACATTTTTTTTAATCCATTTGTGGAAACTCGCATCATTTAAATATGACTTGAGTTAAACACCACATTGACCCGCTGACATTGACATAAGGACACTTCCCCATCAAAGGTAATGAAGGAGCTAATCTCCCGCACTGACCAGACGAGCTGGAGAGGATCTGAAGTGTTTGCAGGAGCAGCAGCTTGATGGCGGGCTGCTCCTCCAGCGCCGCCATGGAGAGAAAGAGCGTCTGGGCCAGGTCGCTACGCTCCAGCAGCTGCAGCCTGTAGCCCGGAGACGTCGGCTGAGGCCCTGTGCACACACATCCACAAACACGGTACACTTGGTTTCACGCCAAATGGGTGCAAAGAAAAAACCTGATAAATGAGGGCAACACAACATTAGCTGCACTTGCACAGAAGGCTAGATTTGGCTTTTATCGGGTGTTCAGATTAGTCCTCTATCGCCATTTTATTTGCAGATTTTAAGGCAACAGATTTGTGAGGTATGCCGCATCTTGTGCAAGCGCTCCCAACGTTGTGCAGGATACAAACCACTACTGGCACTAATATCTAGACGAGATGATGGCAAACTGAGGAAACAAAAAGTGGTATACTGGAGATGAGAAGATGTCTAAACCAGGAAGAACGAGAGAGAAAGAGAGAGAGAGCCTAACTTAGCAAAAGTCTGTTGTAGGAGTTGAGAGTCCGACACTTTGGCTTGGCGGGCCGGTCCGTACCGTCGTGCGTCTGTTTGCTGAGAGCGGCGCAGGTGTAGAAGGACTTGACCGATTCGACTACTCGGTGCCTCACCTCGGCGTCTGGCACCCTCATCAGATAGCCTGCACGCACAAACACCAGGCCGGACGCTGTTAAGTCGTTCTGACGTCCGGCGTGTGGTCTGCGCGTACCCATGTGAGAGAGGAACTGTTTGACGTCCTGAGCGTAGATCAGCTCGTCGGACACCCTCTCCTTCAGGAAGGGGAGCCTGCGCAGGAAAGGAAGAACATTGCCTGTGATAATGCGAGTAGTCGTACAAACCCCGTTTCCATATGAGTTGGGAAATTGTGTTAGATGTAAATATAAACGGAATACAATGATTTGCAAATCATTTTCAACCCATAGTCAGTTGAATATGCTACAAAGACAACATATTTGATGTTCAAACTGATAAACATTTCTTTTTTTTTTGCAAATAATCATTAACTTTAGAATTTGATGCCAGCAACACGTGACAACGAAGTTGGGAAAGGTGGCAATAAATACTGATAAAGTTAATGGCTCACAATGCATTCAAGCATACAAAGAGACAAGTGCATGTGCACAAAAAGAGCAATGTGATTAGATTTGGTCACTTGTAGAGAATAGTGACTACCACTGCTGTCTGCAAGCCTGTAACAGTTAAGCATTGTGTTGCTGACATTGTGCTATTAGTGCACAAGATGTGGGGGGTAAACAATACTTGCTTGATAGTGTCTGCCGTCAGTAGCAGATAAATGTGTTTACTGCGGCACAATGTGGTGATTGACAGTTGGTCCTGAAATCTACTGACGACACAGAGCCACGGCCGAAAAGCGCAGTTCGCCTTGTCCTCGCTTCACAAAGTCTCTGCAGACTTTGGCTGCATCCTAGACATGTTTGAAAAAACAAAGTTAAATCGTTTGGCACTAAATGCATGTTGCACTTCAAATTTTGCAGCCTAACTACATCACAGATGTTTAAGCAATTTCTACACATTTTGGCCTAGATTAAGTGTTAAAACCGATGTGTTACAGTGCAGTATTTCTTCATTTCCATCACTATGTTGAGATTCAATAGAGTCACCAAGTGTGACTTCCATTTCGACAGTATTTTTCAAACTATAAGCTGAAACTTTCCTACGCTTTGAACCCTGCGACTTGTAAAATAGTGCAGCTAATTAAGGATTTTTCTACGCTAACAGCCATGTTTTGCATTCAACAAATATTTTTCATGACAATGTGTTACCGTTCGTGCAAAAGCCCCATCTTTTGGACTAGTACGCTCACTGCAGGTACTACGGGTTGAAAGCGTACTTTCCATTTCGTACCTTGAACCGGATGTATTCATTTATAGCGTTTCTAATCTTATGGATTCATTACTCTAAGCAACATTTGTAAGTTTTACAATATATCTAAAAACAATTCATACTTACTAAACCGTCCTATGTGTGATGGCTGTAGGAGTGTTTTCATGTATATTGGTACATGCTCTTGTATTGTAATCAAGCTGGCTTTGATAGCTTTAGCACATATGCTAACACTTTTGCAAGTCTCTGTGTTAGTATTAACTTACGATAGCATTCTTTTTGTAGCATCAAACACTTATTTGGAACATCGCATATGTGTGCAGGCTAATTGGGAACAGGTGGGTGCCATGATTGGGTATAAAAACAGCTTCCCAAAAAATGCTTTCACAAGAAAGGATGGGGCGAGGTACACCCTTTTGTCCACAACTGCGTGAGCAAATAGTCAAACAGTTTAAGAACAACGTTTCTCAAAGTGCAATTGCAAGAAATTTAGGGATTTCAACATCTACGGTCCGTAATATCATCAAAAGGTTCAGAGAATCTGGAGAAAGCACTCCACGTAAGCGGCATGGCCGGAAACCAACATTGAATGACCGTGACCTTCGACCCCTCTGACGGCACTGTATCAAAAACCGACATCAATCTCTAAAGGATATCACCACATGGGCTCAGGAACACTTCAGAAAACCACGGTCACTAAATACAGTTGGTCGCTACATCTGTATGTGCAAGTTAAAGCTCTACTATGCAAAGTGAGAGCCATTTATCAACAACATCCAGAAACACCGCCGGCTTCTCTGGGCCCGAGATCATCTAAGATGGACTGATACAAAGTGGAAAAGTGTTCTGTGGTCTGACGAGTCCACATTTCAAATTGTTTTTGGAAATATTCGACATCGTGTCATCCGGACCAAAGGGGAAGCGAACCATCCAGACTGTTATCGACGCAAAGTTCAAAAGCCAGCATCTGTGATGGTATGGGGGTGCATTAGTGCCCAAGGCATGGGTAATTTACACATCTGTGAAGGCACCATTAATGCTGAAAGGTACATACAGGTTTTGGAACAACATATGCTGCCATCTAAGCGTCGTCTTTTTCATGGACGCCCCTGCTTATTTCAGAAAGACAATGCCAAGCCACATTCAGCACGTGTTACAACAGCATGGCTTTGTAAAAAAAGAGTGCGGGTACTTTCCTGGTCCGCCTGCAGTCCAGACCTGTCTCCCATCGAAAATGTGTGGCGCATTATGAAGCGTAAAATACGACAGTGGAGACCCCGGACTGTTGAACGACTGAAGCTCTACATAAAACAAGAATGGGAAAGAATTCCACTTTCAAAGCTTTAACAATTAGTTTCCTCAGTTCCCAATCGTTTGTTGAGTGTTGTTAAAAGAAAAGGTGATGTAACACAGTGGTGAACATGCGCTTTCCCAACTACTTTGGCACGTGTTGCAGCCATGAAATTCTAAGTTTATTATTATTTGCAAACAAAAAATAAAGTTCATGAGTTTGAACATCAAATATCTTGTCTTTGTAGTGCATTCAATTGAATATGGGTTGAAAAGGATTTGCAAATCATTGTATTCCGTTTATATTTACATCTAACACATTCCCAACTCATATGGAAACGGGGTTTGTATATTTGAGGTCATTTAAGATCCTTTACTTGCATCCTCTTTGTATATAATTTAGTTTTGCATGTCTCATGACACATTATCTGTATGTAATATTGGCTGCATTTCAGATAGTTGTGTGCCATGTTGTTCCAGACCACAGCAAACATTACCTAGCTTGCCAAAAATTGTAATAAATCTATTAGAAGAAGACAGCCCACCGTGTCCTTTAACTTGGACACACACATCTATACCTTTGGCCATTAAAAGCCAGTAATTTCCAGGAGTTATCTCGCCTTCTGAGTAGCCTCTGATTTACTAATGGTTTCTAAAGTTGTAAAAATGTGTAGAATAAATATTACATTTCAACATTTCTGTCAACAAAGATTTGCTTCAGCCTGTGACTATCACATTTTGATAGTAGGCTATTATAGCTCATATAGACACTTACGTCATGTGTTGCCTTCATTATAAGACTTGTACACGGCTTTTCATTTTCTGCGGCTCCAGACAGATTTGTTTTTTATATTTTTGGTCCTCTTTCAACTATGGATGTCTGATAATATCAGACTGCCGATATCATCGTCCGATAAATGCTTTAAAATGTAATATCGGAAATTATCGGTTTCAAAAATATCGGTATCTTTTTTAAGAAGTAAAATTTATAACTTTTTTTAAAACGCCGCTGTGTACACGGACGTAGAGAGGAGTAAAAGAGCGCCAATAAACCTTAAAGGCTCTTCCTTTGCATGCCGGCCCAGTCACGTAATATCTACGGTTTTTCACACACACACACACACACACACACACACACACACACACACACACACACACACACACACACACACACACACACACACACACACACACACACACACACACACACACACACACACTTAGTCAACAGCCATACAGGTCACACTGAGGGTGGCCGTATAAACAACTTTAACACTGTTACAAATATGCGCCACACTGTGAACCCACCCCAAACAAGAAGGACAAACACATTTCGGTAGAACATCCGCACCGTAACACAACATAAACACAACAGAACAAATACCCAGAATCCCTTGCAGCTCTAACTCTTCCGGAACGCTACAATATACACTCCCCCGCTACCCCCTATCCCCCCTCCCACCTCAACCCCCCCCCCCCCCCAACCCCGCCCACCTCAACCTCCTCATGCTCTCTCAGGGAGAGCATGTCCCAAATTCCAAGCTGCTGTTTTGAGGCATGTTAAAAAAAATAATGCACTTTGTGACTTCAATAATAAATATGGCAGTGCCAAGTTGGCATTTTTTTCCATAACTTGAGTTGATTTATTTTAGAAAACCTTGTTACAGCGGGGGCATCACAACAAAATTAGGCATAATAATGTGTTAATTCCACGACTGTATATATCGGTATCGGTTGATATCGGAATCGGTAATTAAGAGTTGGACAATATTGGAATATCGTATATCGACAAAAAAGCCATTATCGGACATCTCTTTTTTCAACGTTTTGGGTTGCCGACCCCTGATTTAAGTTAAAATAATATAGCTCCGCCCCTTGATATCCCGATGACCGCTCCCTCAAACCCTTACCATCTGGTGATATATAGTACTAATGCAGTATTAACTTCACAAGTCGAGGTTTCCGACCTGCAAATCTGAAGCGCCTCGCACACAATGCTGGAATATTCAGGTTGGTCCTTGGCCTTCTCTGCACAGGCGTGCAGGATTCTGGTGATGCTGGCCAGCTCCCTCAGCAGCTTGACACGGTTAAGGGGCAAGGACATGCACGGTGGGGGAAAACGCTGACAGATGCGTCGGTAAACGAGCGTCTCGGGACTCTTTTTGTGTTCATGCTGCGTGAGAGCAAATCTATTTCCGTCGGTGCACCTTGGGAGCAGTCATGAGCAAAACCTGACAATCTGCAGGCGCTTCTCACACCTAAGAGCAAGGGTGTCCAAACGTTTTCCAGCAAGGGCTGCAGGCAGAAAAATTAATATATGCTCGGGGCCACTTTGATACGTTTTGTAAAGATGCCAAAAGCAATCTCAGCTAACTGAACAAAACACCTTAATTTTGTGTTTATAGGCAAAAAAATTCATTTGTGTAACAGCTAATAATATAATGCGTTAACACGCGAGCCCGGGATCCCAGGGGACGCAAACTTATTCCTAGCCCTTTTCTGCTCTGTCACTGATAATGATATGATTTCCCTCAACATTGCCAGTGCCCCTTGTGATGTGTAGCATTGTTTTGTAAATAAAGACATAGCACCAAAGCCTGGGGCCCCATACACAAGACTCCTAAAGGGCCCCCCATTCCACCCAAAACCCAATGTTGCCGCCCCATAAACACACAGTATGTAAGTTTATGTGCACTAAAAACTAATTATTGCATCGATTTGGTTGAAAGCAGTTTTTTTCAAACACATTTTTTAAGTTCTTGTTTTTTTTAAAGATGGGATTGTCACAGAGGTGTGGACTCGAGTCACATGACTTGGACTCGAGTCAGACTCGAGTCATGAATTTGATGACTTTAGACTCGACTTGACAAAATGTAAAAAGACTTGCAACTCGACTTAGACTTTAACATCAATGACTTGTGACTTCACTTGGACTTGAGCCTTTTGAATTGACATGACTTGACATGACTTGCTACTTTCCCCAAAACCCAAAGATGAAAAAGTTATTCGGGAGCGCTCCGTATTTTTCATTGTGTACTTGTCTATCAGCGTTGCGTGTGTCAGCTGGTGTGCTCTCAGTACAACAGCCAATCAAATTAGATCTACTTTGTTTTCATCACACAGCATTCATCCAATCAAATTGCAGGACAACCAACAAAGAAGACATGTCCAAACCACACGCCAGTGAACAAAAAATGATACCTAAAATAACTTTGTTTGGGTATAAAAATTACGAGGTGGTCAACATAAAACGGTTTGCAGTATGCAACACATGCGGTTCGAAAATTACTGATGGAGAGGCAACAACTTCCAACTTCGTCCGGCATTTGAAGTTGCACAAAGAACGGTAAGTTTTGAATGTAAGATAACGTTTATTGGCTAAGTAACGTGACTTTTATTTGCTGTGTAGTTAAATCAGTGAGGCTGTAAACTCACTGCTAACGTTATAACGTTATTGCAAACACGGGAATCTGTTGCAGTTCACTACCTTATTCATACTTTTTGTTCAGTGATTTTTTTAAGCAGGGTTACGTTAGTCAATATGTCACACGTAACGTTAGACGGCGGTCAGCAGCACCGCGTATTTTAGCCACCTAAAAAAAGACAAAAATAGTCAAATAAAGGTCAGTTAAAATGTATACTATATTATGAATATGTGTACCGTTTTAGCTAGCTTTCTGACATACTGTTGGTTGTTTACCTCAGTGGTCCCCAACCACCGGGCCGCGGCCCGGTACTGGTCCGTGGATCGATTGGTATCGGGCCGCACAAGAAATAATTTTTCTTTTTTTTCTTTGTTTAATTAAATCAACATAAAAAACACAAGATACACTTACAAGTAGTGCACCAACCCAAAACAACTCTCTCCCCCCTTTTGTTCTGGGCATTGAACATGAAGACTCTTCCTTCACTGTTCCGAGTGGCCATGAGAGTCTTGGCAGTGCCTGCCTCCAGTGCTCCAGTGGAGCGAGTTTTCAGCCATGGTGGCATCATACTACGCCCCCATCGTGCACAAATGACTGACAGACTCTTGGCTAATTTGGTCTTTTGCAAATGCAATGAAGCATAGGGCCCTGACATATAAAAAGTACAACTTTTTTGTTATGTTCACGTATATGTCATGTTTTTTCAATGTTAACACTTTTGTACAAATAAGTACATTTGCACTTTATTTTTCAATGTGTTTGTTCTGTAAAGGAATGAGTTAATGTTTAAAATGACTGGTTAATAGTGCTATTATAAAGTGCAATGTCAGCACAATTTTCTTTCCTGCAATTTAAAATGCACTTGTTTTAATAAATAAATACAGCGTTTGAAAAGCATACACAATCTGTGTTAATATATTAGTCTGTGGTTAAAAGGACTTGAAAGGACTCGAAACTCAAAATGCAGGACTTAGGACTTGACTTGAGACTTTCCAGTCTTGACTTTGGACTTGACTCGGGGCTTGCCTGTCTTGACTCGGGACTTGACTCGGACTTGAGGGCAAAGACTTGAGACTTACTTGTGACTTGCAAAACAATGACTTGGTCCCACCTCTGGATTGTCATGTCTGTGTAATCATGTTTTGTTTTAGTCATGTTTAGTTTTGTTTAGTTATTGGACTCTTTAGTTTCTAGCTTTTCACTCCCTTGTCTTGTTTCCATAGTTACCCATTAGTTTCACCTGTTCCACGTTTGGACTCATTGTGCACTCTTGTTTGTCACCATAGCAACCCACTAGTTTTCACCTGTCACGTCACGCACCTGTTTCACGTTTTGAGTCAAGCACCTGTTTTCACTAATCATGTCTGTAGTATTTAAGTTCATTGTTTTCAGTTTGTCTTTCTGGCGACATCCGGATTCATACCCCTGTCACACTCTGTTTACCTCTGCGTACTTCATGCCCTGTCCAAGTAAGTTTTTTCGATTCATGCCACAGTTAGCGACTTTTGTTCATGTCCTTAGTTTTTTGCCCACGTGCAAGTATTGGTTTCATTTGTCAAGTTTGTACTTCCGCCTTGTGCGCACCTTTAGTTTGTTCTTTTTGTTATAGTAAAATGAAATATGTCTTCACCTTCACGCCATGTCTGGTCCAAATATTCATTTGCACCACGGGAGAACAAACCACGCCATAGTCCAAGTCCTGACAGGGATTAACATATCTAGATCAGGGGTGCCCAAACATTTTGACTTGGGGGCTGCATTGGGCTAAAAAATGTGGCCAGGCGCCGAAATCAGACTGCATGTAAAGTAACATATGTATGTATGTATGTATATATATATATATATATATATAATATATATTTTTTTTTTAACACATATATACATACATATACACTGATATGCATGTACATATATATCACTGGATATTAAGAGTATGTAAAAGTCAGACTCCTACCATCTTTATTTCCGTTACGACCTCCTTAAAGTTTTGTAATCAAGCAGCTAAAATGTGCCGAACATTGATGCTTTTTTTCCCATCATGCACTATAATGGATGTAATTTTTTTAATTGTTTATGGTGTTTGGACGTTTTTTTTATCATCTCCACAAAGTTCAGTGAGCAGGTTGTGTTACTTGTGACCATGTGTGTTGACTTTTTGTATTAGTTGAATGTTTTTTTCTCCCTCATGACTAGGAAAGGTTGTTTGGTTTGGGTCTTATCAGTGAATGCTGTGCTGCTTGCATTCCAATGGACAATTCATGGACATTGACTCGATTTATTGACATTGTTTACAAGATGGTGGCAAATTACTAACAATCAGACCTTCAAGTATAATTAAAATTTATTTGAAAACACTCCACAGTGACATTCCTTTTTGAACTAATGACGACTCGCAGGCCAAATCAAAGACGCACTTGGCTCGCCGGCCGTGGTTTGGACACCCCTGGTCTAGATAAACCATCCTTAAATAAATAGGGTTTTAAAAAAAAAAAAATAATAATTTTTCCACAATAAATTGCCAACAAATACAATATAAAGTGGTAAGATTATACATTTAAATATTCACATTACCTGTCATTAATAACCTAAGTATGATTATCAATCTGTTAAGGTTTCCTTTACTTATGAGTGTAAAGTAGAAATATACATATGATCAGTTATAATATGAATCATAATTATCCATCTCTATCATTAGTATGATTGTATTATTATTAGTTTATCTCCAGGGAGATAGACTGTCTTTAAAAACAAGTGACACCTCTGTTTCTAACTTTAATCAAGGGTCCTTGAACGCACCAGTTATGGGCAATGAGATACAAAAACTGAAACTTGTACACAACTTTCTCCTATACTGCCACAAATAGATGTATTATGTTTTAACTCTCTTCTGTCACCTCATTTGTGTTCCAAAATGTTGGTGCTGTGTGTGAATGATGAAAGGTGAACTTTGACGACGTTATGACGTCTGTGTTAAGTGAAGCGTTCAATGCTAAGTTAGCCGCTATCCAGGTGGCGCAAACTTTCACCGCTATAATAATTTTATGTTAACATTTTTTTATAACTTACAAACATACAACTAAAAAAGCCAAGGGTCCGCTACAACATCTCCACAAGTAGTGGTCCGGTCCCTGATTGTAGCTGTGTGTCAGGAATGTTTGATAATTTATACTTTAATTATGTTAAATTTGTTATTTTGGACTAAAAATATACAGTGGAACCTTGATTCACAAACATAATTGGTTCTTGAACAGGGTTCAGTTTGTGTGATGAAGCACATTTCTCCGTAAGAAACAGTGTAAATATGAAAAATGGGTTTCAGCCTCGACAAAAGTCCATATTTTAGTAAAAGTTTGTACACTTTGAACTCAATATATAGTGCTATACAGTATTGTATATCAAACTAACATAACAAGGAGGTGATGGATTAACTATATCATTATTAACAAGCTAAAACAACAACGGCAAGCTGAACTGCAGCAACAAGCGTACAAGCAAACAGAAGTATTTTTGGTGCCCTCACAAATGATCAGAAATCCCAAACATCTTTAGATGTAATAACCATATTGGTACAATAATAAACGTTAAAAAAGTAAAATCCACTAACAGTAGATTAACATTGAAAAGGAGAGGAAGCAGCTCACAAGAGGGGAGGAACTCAGTGGCCTAGTGGTTAGAGATCGGTAGGTTGTGAGTTCAAGCCCCGGCCGAGTCATACCAAAGACTATAAAAATGGGACCCATTACCTCCCTGCTTGGCACTCAGCTTTAAGGGTTGGAATTGGGGGTTAAATCACCAAAAATTATTCCCGGGCGTGGCCACCGCTGCTGCTCACTGCTCCCCTCACCTCCCAGGGGGTGATCAAGGGTGATGGGTCGAATGCAGAGAATAATTCCGCCACACCTAGTGTGTGTGTAACAATCATTGGTACTTGAACTTTAAGAAGCACACAGAGAGACAGGGGCATATTTGCAAATAGAGGGATTCGTAAAATGAGATTCCACTGTAAATTATTGAACAATTTATTTCCCATACATTCATTTTAGTACACAACAAATTAAATTCAAGCATGATTACAAAAGCATAAAAACGTTTCGAACAAATAAAGTGTTTAATTATTTTTGCTTTGGTCCCCCTTTGTTTTTTTTTTCAATTTGTCGCACTTTTATTATTTCATTATTTTTATCTTGCAATTTTACTTTTTTTTCGAACCCTTTCACCGTATTTCTTTTGCACTATCTTGTTTAGCTTATGCATCATTTATGTTCTTTTTTTTTCTTTTCTCTATGCTTTTTAACCGGTAAAGCACTCTGGTCCAATTTTACAGTTGTTGTAAACGTGCAATATAAATAAAGTTGCCTTGTCTGCTTATTATTAATGAGTTCACTTTATTCTTACATTATTCTAGCGGGCTGACACAAATTGATAAAAACGACCCATGTGCCGCATTTTGGACACCCCTGCCTGAGCGAAACGACTGTGGGGGGAGACAGAAAACAGGGGAGTCGACGCTTGAGAAAGGATACAAAGCCATGGTGTCTTCTCCTGAGAACCTTCTTCAGCACAAAAATGTGCCTCTCCTGCATGTGTGCCTTAAAAAAGTCAAATAAAGCATGACTACCTTTAAAAAGTTGACAAAACATGGTCAAAAACACCATTATGACTTACTGTCAGTGGGTCTTCAAGGAGGCGGATCACCTTGTTGAGGTCCAGAGTTTTAAAACAGACCTGATGATGGATATATTTTCTGTATGATATTATGTCATTGCATACTTTTAATAACTTTTTTTTACTGGGCAAAATAAAATATTTGCAACTTGCCTGTGCACTACATGAATAAAGTTTGATTGATGTCATTAAAATATTACATACTCGTGCAGACTACAACCACAATAAATAAGATAAGGCATTAAATATAAGTCATCTGTAATGATTAAAAAACAAATGTCAATATAACTTTTTTTTACTGGGGAAAATAAAATATTTGCAACTTGCCTGTGCACTACATGAATAAAGTTTGATTGATTTCATTAAAATATTACATACTCGTGCAGGCTACAACCACAATAAATAAGATAAGGCATTAAATATAAGTCATCTGTAATGATTAAAAAATAAATGTCAATATAAGGGAAAAATAAGGTTACCTGCTCAACATGGTCTGTAACCCTTGGCCTGACAACAGCTACGTCCACTTTCCTCCTGTGTGCAACTCCACATGGATCCATTGTTTTCAGAAAGTGCAGCATTAGACTCCAGCCATTGTTTATTTACGCAAATCCCCTAAATGCAAGTGCTGTGGGTTAGTGTCAGTAAATGACCACGAACCGAATGGGTTATTCACCTAAAGACAACTTTTCAAGAATAAAAATAGCCTCGGTAAAAAGAAACTTTGAACGGTGAAGGTGAACATCTTCTCTCTTCTCTGTCAAAATGCTGCCTCCAGTCTGATGGTGCGTTCCCGTTCCTTTGGAAATCGAAACTTCCGGTTTCCCGCTTGGGGGGAGGGGGGTACCCGGACGCGGCGACCCACCAAAAATATACTTATTATTGACTGGTGTTGCGTAGCGTTGCCGTGTGTGGTCCACGACGTCACGCGCGTTTGCCGTTTTGCTCACAACGGACAATGACGTCAACGCCGTCTGGGTTGTCCGATTTCCAAGTTTCCTAAAAGGCGGCGTGGAGGTTTTGTTAATTTCCCGTTGCCATGGCGATCCGGTTCAGCTACGGCAAGCGAGGAGAGTCAAACAAACAAAGCTCGTCCGGAAGGCTCCGCCCATTTCCTCCGAAAACCGGTAGTGGTATTCTAACGACAACAACGCCTTTATTTACCCCCACAACAATAAAAGGGCGACGAGTGGAAGAAGCATAATTGGGATAAAACATTCAAGTCAGCACACTTTTTATTTACAGGCTTGAAAGGAAAGTCCAACATGCTGTCGGACGCAGGTCAGTAAGCATGAGTATGTGCCGATGCTGTTAGCTACATGCTAAGTAGCATGCTGTCATGACATGGCTGATTTAAAGAGATCATTCTTATGTCCGTTCGCTGCCTCTAAGCCGATAAAGTCACTTTTGTGTCGTCCACTCGCCTCTGTCTCTATCGTAGTCGTCAATGGCGAGGACTAAAGAACCTCGCGTTGGTTTTGTTTACAAATAGGCCCCGACCGGAGCAGCGCCGCTTTGTTGTCCCATGATGTTGTTGACATGTCACCGTGGTTGCTTTGCATTAGACTACCCGGGCAGCGGCTCCGGCGGCCGGCGAGCCAAAAAGAGGGGCTCCGGGGAATCATCCGGGGACAGCCTGGCGCCGCGGTCCTCCGGGAGGCAGAGCAACGTCCGAGTGAAGCGGGCCAACAACCCGCCACCTGGACAGGTACGCACGCACACGGGACACTTCATTAGGTACGCGTGAGACCCGGCAAAAGAGCCCATTAACAAGTAAAAACACAACGTGACACCCTCAGAATGAACCTTAATATTAAAGGGGAACATTATCACCAGACCTATATAAGCGTCAATATATACCTTGATGTTGCAGAAAAAAGACCATATATTTTTTTAACCGATTTCCGAACTCTAAATGGGTGAATTTTGGCGAATTAAGCGCCTTTCTAATATTCGCTCTCGGAGCGATGACATCACAACGTCAAACACCAGTCAAATCAGCTCTGTTATTTTCCGTTTTTTCGACTGTTTTCCGTACCTTGGAGACATCATGCCTCGTCGGTGTGTTGTCGGAGGGTGTGACAACACGAACAGGGACGGTTTCAAGTTGCACCAGTGGCCCAAAGATGCGAAAGTGGCAAGAAATTGGACGTTTGTTCCGCACACTTTACCGACGAAAGCTATGCTACGACAGAGATGGCAAGAATGTGTGGATGTCCTGCGACACTCAAAGCAGATGCATTTCCAACGATAAAGTCAAAGAAATCTGCCGCCAGACCCCCTTTGAATCTGCCGGAGTGTGAGCAATTCAGGGACAAAGGGCCTCGGAAGCACAGTTTGTTCACGCAGACGAGCGAGCTAAACCCCCTGGATGTCTTGGCTCACACCGTCCCTTATGCCACCGAAGATGATCAAGAGAAGAATATCGACCCTAGCTTCCCTGGCCTGCTGACATCAACTCCAAAACTGGACAGATCAGCTTTCAGGAAAAGAGAGCGGATGAGGGTATGTCTACAGAATATATTAATTGATGAAAATTGGGCTGTCTGCACTCTCAAAGTGCATGTTGTTGCCAAATGTATTTCATATGCTGTAAACCTAGTTCATAGTTGTTAGTTTCCTTTAATGCCAAACAACACATACCAATCGTTGGTTAGAATGCGATCGCCGAATTCGTCCTCGCTTTCTCCCGTGTCGCCGGCTGTCGTGTCGTTTTCGTCGGTTTCGCTTGCATACGGTTCAAACCGATATGGCTCAATAGCTTCAGTTTCTTATTCAATTTCGTTTTCGCTACCTGCCTCCACACTACAACCATCCGTTTCAAAACATTCGTAATCTGTTGAATCGCTTAAGCCGCTGAAATCCGAGTCTGAATCCGAGCTAATGTCGCTATATCTTGCTGTTCTTTCCGCCATGTTTGTTTGTATTCACTATGTGACGTCACAGGAAAATGGACGGGTGTTTATAACGATGGTTAAAATCAGGCACTTTGAAGCTTTTTTTAGGGATATTGCGTGATGGGTAAAATTTTGAAAAAAACTTCGATAAATATGATAAGCCACTGGGAACTGATTTTTAATGGTTTTAACCATTCTGAAATTGTGATAATGTTACCCTTTAACGTGGGTTAATAACCCTGTAATGCAGGCATAGGTGCCAATCTACATTAACACATCTTAAAGCCCAACTGTTTGTTTACATGCTTTTTTATTTCTCTTTGCTATTTGGGCTTATTGGACCCTAATTAGAATAAAAACTAAGAATTATATTTTGATATGATGTACTTAGTCCATAAGTAACAAACGTGTACTTCATATTTGCTAATTCTTATTTTTACACTTTTTTTTCCAAATTCCATTGTATGTTATACTCTTCTGTCCACATAAGGGCCATAAGACCCCAATTCAGTAGTGCACATCCATCCATCCATTTTCTACCGCTTGTCCCTGTTGGAGTCACGGGGGGTGCTGGAGCCTATCTCAGATGCATTCGGGCGGTAGGCGGGGTACACTCTGGACAAGTCGCCACCTCATCGCAGGGCCAACACAGATAAACAGACAACATTCCCACTCACATTCACACACTAGGGCAGTGGTTCTTAAAGGCCTACTGAAATGCGTTTTTCTTATTCAAACGGGGATAGCGGGTCCATTCTATGTGTCATACTTGATCATTTCGCGATATTGCCATATTTTTGCTGAAAGGATTTAGTAGAGAACATTGACGATAAAGTTCGCAACTTTTGGTTGCTGATAAAAAAGCCTTGCCTGTACCGGAAGTAGCAGACGATATGCGCGTGACGTCACAGGGTGTGGAGCTCCTCACATCCGCACATTGTTTACAATCATGGCTACCAGCAGCGAGAGCGATTCGGACTGAGAAAGCGACGATTTCCCCATTAATTTCAGCGAGGATGAAAGATTTGTGGATGAGGAAAGTGAGAGTGAAGGACTAGAGGGCAGTGGGAGCGATTCAGATAGGGAAGATGCTGTTAGAGGCGGGTGGGACCTGATATTCAGCTGGGAATGACTAAAACAGTAAATAAACACAAGACATATATATATACTCTATTAGCCACAACAAAACCAGGCTTATATTTAATATGACACAAATTAATCCCGCATAACAAACACCTCCCCCCTCCTGTCCATATAACCCGCCAATACAACTCAAACACCTGCACAACACACTCAGTCCCACAGCCCAAAGTACTGTTCACCTCCCCAAAGTTCATACAGCACATATATTTCCCCAAAGTCCCCAAAGTTACGTACGTGACATGCACATAGCGGCACGCACGTACGGGCAAGCAATCAAATGTTTGGAAGCCGCAGCTGCATGCGTACTCACGGTACCGCGTCTGCGTATCCAACTCAAAGTCCTCCTGGTAAGAGTCTTTGTTGTCCCAGTTCTCCACAGGC
Source organism: Nerophis lumbriciformis (assembly GCF_033978685.3). Lineage (NCBI taxonomy): Eukaryota > Metazoa > Chordata > Actinopteri > Syngnathiformes > Syngnathidae > Nerophis > Nerophis lumbriciformis. The sequence goes on along the minus strand of NC_084584.2, from coordinate 14,246,576 downwards.
CAATGGTAAAGCTTGACTGTCATCTTTCGGGAATGTAAACAATGAAACACCGGCTGTGTTATCCGGCACAACAGTCAGGGGGTGCATTCTACGGCGGGGGTGCGTTATCCGGCACAACACCTGCCGCAATACACCGCTTCCCAGCTACAGCTTTCTTCTTTGCTCTCTCCATTGTTCATTGAACAAATTGCAAAAGATTCACCAACACAGATGTCCAGAATACTGTGGAATTTTGCGATGAAAACAGACGACTTAATAGCTGGCCACCATGCTGTCCCAAAATGTCCTCTACAATCCGTGACGTCACGCCCAGGCGTCATCATACCGAGACGTTTTCAGCAGGATATACCGCGCAAAATTTAAAATTGCAATTTAGTAAGCTAACCCGGCCGTATTGGCATGTGTTGCAATGTTAAGATTTCATCATTGATGTATAAACAATCAGACTGCGTGGTCGGTAGTAGTGGGTTTCAATAGACCTTTAACCTGGGTTCAATCGAACCCTCTGGGTTCTGTGAGTCGGCCTCAGGGGTTCGGCGGAGCCTCCACCGCGGAGGTCAAGACACACCCGACTCATCGAGTAAATAAAAACTTCTCCCTATCGGCGTATTATGGATACCCCCAAACAATGTTCCCTCTAATTTTCCATCTGATTTGCAGGTGTGTAATTTGTTGTGAGTTCATGCACTGTGTTGGTTTTGTTCTTTGAACAAGGTGATGTTCATGCACGGTTCATTTTGTGCACCAGTAAAACAAACATATAACTTTGTCTGGAATTTGGAAAAAAAAAAAAAAAAATATTTTTCACTAAAGAAGGGTTCGGTGAATGCGCATATGAAACTGGTGGGGTTCGGTACCTCCAACAAGGTTAAGAACTATGCACTAGGACCAATTTAGTGTTGCCAATCAACCTATCCCCAGGTGCATGTCTTTGGAGGTGGGAGGAAGCCGGAGTACCCGGAGGGAACCCACACAGTCATGGGGAGAACATGCAAACTCCACACAGAAAGATCCCAAGCCCGGGATTAAACTCAGGACTACTCAGGACCTTCGTATTGTGAGGCACATGCACTAATCCCTGTTCCCCCGTGCTGCCTCAGTAGTGTACACAATTTTGGAAATAAGAGCTAAAAGGTGCTGTCCACGCATGTGGCCACTAAGGCCTTTAGAGGTTTTAATGCCAGTGGGTGCTTGGTGTGTGTGTATTAGTGTTGTCCTGATACCAATATTTTAGTACCGGTACCAAAAGTATTTCGGTACTTTTCTAAATAAAGCGGACCACAAAAAATGTCATTATTGTCTTTATTTTAACAAAATAATCTTACGGTACATTAAGCATATGTTTCTTATTGCAATTTTGTCCTTAAATAACATAGTGAACATACAAGACAACTAGTCTTTTAGTAGTAAGTAAAAAAACAAAGGCTCCTAATTCAGCTGCTGACATATGCGGTAACATATTGTGTCATTTATCATTCTATTATTTTGTCAACGTTATTAAGTGGTAGAAAATGAATTATTAGTCTACTTGTTCATTTACTGTTAATATCTGGTTATTTTCTGTTTCAACATGTTCTACCTACACTTCTGTTAAAATGTAATAATCACTTATTCTTCTGTTGTTTGGTACTTTACATTAGTTTTGGATGATACCACAAATTTGGGTATCAATCCGATACCAAGTAGATACAGGATCATACATTGGTCATATTCAAAGTCCTCATGGATCCAGGGACATATTTCCTGAGTTTATAAACATAATATACATTTTTTTAAAACAAAAGGAGATTTTGTGATGTTAAAAAATATCGATGTAATCTTAGTAGTATCAACTAGATACGGTATTGTACGTGGTATCATTACAGTAGATGTTAGGTGTAGATCCACCAATGGCGTTTGTTTATATTGTAGTATCCCGGAAGAGTTGGTGCTGCAGGGAATTCTGGGAATTTGTTCCGTAGTGTTTATGTTGTGTTTTCATGCAAATATTCTTCCAAAATGTGTTTGTCGTTGCTGTTTAGTGTGGTTTCACCACACGGCACATGTTTATGACAGTTTTGGCATTGTTCATACTGCCACCCTTAGTGTGACATGTATGGCTGTTGAGTAAGTATGCACTTCATTCGGTCGTGTGCAGTGTGTTCAAAGTCAGGATAATAATATCATAAGGTTATTATCGTGCACAATTACATTTATGTTTGGCTTTGTTAATGAAAGACTAAATGACTATTGACTCTTTTATTATGTAAAATGTATCAAACTCGCCATAAAATAAGTAACGACAATATTGACTTTTTAAAAAATGTTTAAAGGTTGAAAATTGCCATTAGTCCCACGTGGGTGTTCGGCATTGTCCAACAGCAATCGGACGCCTGTGTGTCAAACTCATTTTAGATCTGGGGCCACATGGAGAAAAATCTACTCCCAAGTGGGCTGGACTGAGAAACATCTACTCCCAAGTGGGCCGGACTGGTAAAATCACGGCACGATAACTTCAAAATAAAGACGACTTCAGATTGTTTTCTTAGTTTAAAAATCAAACCGGCACATCCTGAAAATGTGCAAATAAAGTACCAATGATTAAAGTACCAATGATTGTCTCACACACACACACGAGGTGTGGCGAAATTATTCTCTGCATTTGACCCATCACCCTTGATCACCCCCTGGGAGGTGAGAGGAGCAGTGAGCAGCAGCGCTGGCCACGCCCGGGAATCATTATTGGTTATTTAACCCCCAATTCCAACCCTTGATGCTCAGTGTCAAGCAGGGAGGTAATGGGTCCCATTTTTATAGTCCTTGGTATGACTGGCCTGGGGTTCGAACTCGCAACCACTAGGCCACTGAGTAGGTTGAAATCATAATGTTGTTGGGGTTTTTTTTTTTACACTTACATGTTGCAGTTAATAGTATTCTATCTTTATTTGTTGTTATTTATACTTTCTGAATAATTTACGTGATAATGTTCATCAGTCAACTCATTGGTGTTAATTTTCAATCTATCAAGATAACAAAATAATATCAAAATCTAATCACAGGATGTCATTTATGCGGTTTGCCCATTTTCCTCTACTTGTGCACTAACATGTATTGTTATTTTTTTTACATATGTATCATCATCTACAAAGATACAAGGAATTGCTATTGTGACATCTAGTGGACACATTTAGAACAGCGGTTTCTTTCATTCAAAAATTTCGGCTCATTTTTATACTTAGCAAACTCATCCCGTACGTTTCACACCACTCCTCCAATGTCTTACATTATGGCAGTGGTTTTCAATTATCTTCTCTCACGCCCCCCCAGGGACATAATTTAAATTTTTTTCACGCCCCCCCCCCTACTTAAAATTATTATATATACCAGATTTTTCGGACTATAAGTCGCACCGGCCGAAAATGCATAATAAAGAAGGAAAAAAACATATAAGTCGCACTGGATTATAAGTCGAATTTTTCGGAGAAATATATTTGATAAAACCCAACACCAAGAATAGACATTTGCAAGGCAATTTAAAATAAATAAAGAATAGTGAACATAAATAACCAACTGAGACCGTGCCTGGTATGTTAACGTAACATATTATGGTAAGAGTCATTCAAATAACTATAACATATAGAACATGCTATACATTTACCAAACAATCTGTCACTCCTAATCGCTAAATCCCATGAAATCTTATACGTCTAGTCTCTTACGTGAATGAGCTAAATAATATTATTTGATATTTTACGGTAATGTGTTAATAATTTCACACATAAGTCGCTCCTGAGTATAAGTCACACCCCTGGCCAAACTATGAAAAAAACTGCGACTTATAGTCCGAAAAATACGGTACATTTGTATTTATATGTTTTTTCTTGCCCGCGGCTCTTTAGTGTCGCCATAGTGGCTCCCTGGAGCATTTTTTAAAAAAGATTAAAAATGGAAAAAGATGGGGGGGGAATTATTTTTTTGTTTCAGTATTTTTTTTGTTTGAGGACAAACATGACACAAACCTTCCCAATTGTTAGAAAGCTCACTGTTTAATATGTTTGTGTGTATGCTTCACTGATGAGAGTATTTGGTGAGCATCGTTTTGTCCTACTAACTGTTTTTGAACTCACCATAGTGTGGACTGTGACGCAACCGTTTGTTTACATGTAAAATCTTCCACTCCTTCTTTGTCTCATTTTGTCCACCAAATGTTTTATACTGTGCGTGAATGCACAAAAGTGCGCTTTGTTGATGTTATTGACTTGTGTGGAGTGCTAATCAGACATATTTGGTTAATCAATGCTAACATGCTATTTAGGCTAGCTGTATGTACATATTGCATCATTACGCCTCATTTGTAGGTATAATTGAGCTCATTTAATATCCTTTACTTTTATCCTCTTTGTATATAATTTAGTTTTGCATGTCTCATGGCACATTATCTGTATGTAATATTGGCTGCATTTCAGATAGTTGTTTGTGTGTCATGTTGTTCCAGACCACAGCAAACATTACCTAGCGTGCCAAAGATTGTAATAAATCTATTAAAAGAAAACAGCCCGCCGTTTCCTTTAACTTGGACACACACATCTATACCTTTTGGCCATTAAAAGCCAGTCATTTCCAGGAGTTATCTCACCTTCTGAGTAGCCTCGGATTTACTAATGGTTTCTAATGTTGTTAAAATGTGTAGAATAAATATTAAATTTCAACATTTCGCGTATACATGATATTTTTGTTGTTGTCTATCACATGGGCTACCTCAATATTTTTTACCGCCTTAGTAACCCAACCAAATTCTGCCAAAATGTCCCATTTGTGACATCCGTCTGGTTCCAGAGCAAAAGAAAAGCGACGGATACGGAAGAGGAAGACGACCAGTCGGAGAAGAAATACAGGAAGTGCGAGAAGGCCGGCTGTTCGGCCACATATCCCGTCTGCTTCGCCAGTGCGTCCGACAGGTGAGCCTGGAGGTTTTACTTCCAGCATTTACGTTAAAATTGGCTTGAATTTTATTTTTTTCTCTTACCAGGTGTGCTAAAAATGGCTACACGTCTCGCTGGTACCATCTGTCATGTGGCGAGCACTTTTGTAACGAATGCTTTGATCACTACTACAGAAGGTAAAAACTCATACTTATTCTGCATGTTTTGCAGACCCTCCGAAACTTCGCGGCATGACAAATATGCATAACCTTGCCGGATGAGAGTATTTGCATTGTTTCGTCGTCCTCAGCAAAAAAAATTTTTACTGTATAAGCTCTTTCTTGTATTTTTTTTCGCTTGTGAAGGCTGAGATAAAAACTTTAGTCGTTGCGTAAACACAAAGTACTTTGTTGTGGCTGAAATAAGCCTATTTTGCCACATTCTTAAAAAGCTTTTCTCAGTCTTTCTGTTCTTTGTATTTGTTAATTAATTCATGATTTCTCAACAAATGTCCCTGTAGTATAATTACTAAGAGAGAATTACAACAATTTGTTGCTTTTCACATTATAAAGCTCTAAAAAAAAAAAGGCAACGTCTATACCAGACCTCGGCAAATTAAGGCCCGTTGAGCTTTTCAATCTGGCCCGCCGGACATTCCCAAATAATTGTTTTAGATGTTTAAAGGGGAACATTATCACAATTTCAGAAGGGTTAAAACCATTAAAAATCAGTTCCCAGTGGCTTATTTTATTTTTCGAAGTTTTTTTCAAAATTTTACCCATCACGCAATATCCCTAAAAAAGCTTCAAAGTGCCTGATTTTAACCATCGCTATAAACACCCGTCCATTTTCCTGTGACGTCACATAGTGATGCCAACTCAAACAAACATGGCGCATAGAACAGCAAGCTATAGCGACATTAGCTCGGATTCAGACTCGGATTTCAGCGGCTTAAGCGATTCAACAGATTACGCATGTATTGAAACGGATGGTTGTAGTGTGGAGGCAGGTAGCGAAAACAAAATTGAAGAAGAAACTGAAGCTATTGAGCCATATCGGTTTGAACCGTATGCAAGCGAAACCGACAAAAACGACACGACAGCCAGCGACACGGGAGAAAGCGAGGACGAATTCGGCGATCGCCTTCTAACCAACGATTGGTATGTGTTTGTTTGGCATTAAAGGAAACTAACAACTATGAACTAGGTTTACAGCATATGAAATACATTTGGCAACAACATGCACTTTGAGAGTGCAGACAGCCCAATTTTCATCAATTAATATATTCTGTAGACATACCCTCATCCGCGCTCTTTTCCTGAAAGCTGATCTGTCCAGTTTTGGAGTTGATGTCAGCAGGCCAGGGAAGCTAGGGTCGATATTCTTCTCTTGATCATCTTCGGTGGCATAAGGGACGGTGTGAGCCAAGACATCCAGGGGGTTTAGCTCGCTCGTCTGCGGGAACAAACTGCCGCCATTGCTTGCCGTGCTACCGAGGTTCTTTGTCCCTGAATTGCTCACACACTCCGGCAGATTCAATGGGGGTCTGGCGGCAGATTTCTTTGACTTTATCGTTGGAAATGCATCTGCTTTGAGTGTCGCAGGATATCCACACATTCTTGCCATCTCTGTCGTAGCGTAGCTTTCGTCGGTAAAGTGTGCGGAACAAACGTCCATTCTTGCCACCTTCGCATCTTTGGGCCACTGGTGCAACTTGAATCCGTCCCTGTTCGTGTTGTTACACCCTCCAACAACACACCGACGAGGCATGATGTCTCCAAGGTACGGAAAACAGTTGAAAAAACGGAAAATAACAGAGCTGATTTGACTCGGTGTTTGAGAAAATGGCGGATTGCTTCCCGATGTGACGTCACGTTGTGACGTCATCGCTCCGAGAGCGAATATTAGAAAGGCGTTTAATTCGCCAAAATTCACCCATTTAGAGTTCGGAAATCAGTTAAAATAAATATATGGTCTTTTTTCTGCAACATCAAGGTATATATTGACGCTTACATAGGTCTGGTGCTAATGTTCCCCTTTAAGATGGAAAGTGTAGCTGCCATTATGATTTGCAGTGATGTTTTCTAATGACCGTAAGTCTTCAACTATACTAAGTCTTTCAATGCTTGGAATCTGCATCATATACTAGTTACTATGGTCATCTAATTAGTTACTATGGTCATCTAATTAGTTACTATTTTCATCTAATTAGTTACTTTGGTCACTATGAGATATCTCAGAACCCTTTGCGTTCATATTTCACTATGTTTGTTGCATTTTGGTTGTGTTTCGGTTGATTGTAAAATATGTTGTCAGTATTCAGTGTTTTATCCTTCATAGTTTATATTGTAAATCCCACATTCTTTATTTTCATGTACATTCTGGGTGTCTCATTCAGTAAAAAAAAAAATGTCAAATTCCATTCTGTTTTTTTAAGGCGGTCTGTCATAACGTTTTTAGCTTTCAATCATTATTGTGAGGTTTTGTATTAGTGTTCCTAAAAATAGATATACCGACCCCCAGACACACTTTTTTATCTAAATCTGGCCCCCCGAGTCAAATAATTGCCCAGGCCTGGTCTATACATTTGGTTAAGGTTACAAAGAACACTGAAAACAATAATAAATTAATTAGGGCCCGCATGGCCCATTGCAAAAGGACTCCCCTTGGGAGTCCTTTTACAATGGGCCATGCGGGCCCTAATTAACATGATAGTAACATAAGCTGATACAATTAAAAGTAAAAATGACTGCAATTTTTGCTGGAACTGATACATAAAGCTGATATCTATCATTTTAGGGCATACCATTCACAAAATGAGTTGACAAAATCAACTCTAAAATAATTCTCAAAACACAGCCAACATTACATGAATATAAACAGCATGTATACACAACTTTGAAGGCATTGTTAGCAGATTTTCACTATTTAGAACAGAGAAATAGATACATTTGTGCGTGTTTTTGTCCCGCATAAGGATTGTGAATGATAGGCAACATTGCAAAAGAATGCAGTTGTCCTTTAAAATACTCAGCTGTATTAAAAAATTAATCTTCTCTATTTTCCACATCACAGAAACTCTGTTTTCTCACAATTCCAAATTTTCCGACCCTTAATTCCCAAAGCACTCCAACGCCAAAACAATCAGCTTGTTTAAAACCTTTAATAAAGCAATACAAACAAATAAGGTTTGAGGTCAAATCTTTTTGATCTTAGCATTCCAGTATTAAAACATTCATGCTACCAAATTTCCACATCACATTTTTTCCCTAAAATTGCATATTTGTCAGACACAAATCCCTTTCGTTTTTAGAATTCTTAAGCCTGCTTCTAGGGGTATTCCGAACTTATATTGATATCCGACAGGATTTTAAGTCTGGGGTGGGGTGGGAGGCCTTCAGAAGATTAGTAATAATAATAATAAATAATAATATTAAAGACCAAAATGGGGTTACAAACAATCTTTAGGACCACACAAAGCCGAGGGCAGGCCTATTCAACTGGCGGGCCGTCAAAGCTTGAATATCTCTCAAATAAAATTGATAAAACCATTCAAACTAGGGTTGCTCATGCACGTAGTACTCCCGCCACCCCGCAGGGGGAAACAGCGAAGCATTTGTGTCATGGTGAAGCAACAGTTGGGTGAGTAGAAGAAGGTGGCACTAAAGTTAAAGTTAAAGTTAAAGTTAAAAGTACCAATGATTGTCACACACACACTAGGTGTGGCGAAATTTGTCCTCTGCGTTTGACCCATCCCCTTGTTCACCCCTTGGGAGGTGAGGGGAGCAGTGGGGAGCAGTGGGCAGCAGCGGTGCCGCGCCCGGGAATCATATTTGGTGATTTAACCCCCAATTCCAACCTTTGATGCTGAGTGCCAAGCAGGGAGGTAATGGGTCCCATTTTTATAGTCTTTGGTATGACTCGGCTGGGGTTTGAACTCACAACCTACCGATCTCAGGGCGGACACTCTAACCACTAAGCCACTGAGTAGAGACCCAGAAGAAGAAAAAATCGCAAAAATCAGACTTTTAACAGCGACTGTAGAACAAAGTATGAATGTATTGAAATCGTTAAATAGTCGTGTTGTTTCTTTGGCTGTTTAGCTCTAGCGATTAAATCTCGTTTGATACATGTAGCCCTGAATTTGACCAGTAGAGGGCGATAAAGCTACACTTTCGGTTTAGTTGTGTTGAGCCACATTTGTGCAATTTTGCTGTGAATGTTTAATTTCTATAAGCGTAAACATATGTTGTTCATTGTTTGAATGTATTAACACTAAACTTTCTATTTTATTTATGTGTAATATACATTAGACATTTATGTAATATACACAATGGATGTTATACTTTTGTAATGTTTATATTTTCAGTTTTACAAACCTAAATAAAGGAAAATGTGTAAATAAATAAAACTGAGGAAGGAAAATATTTCAAAAGAAGAAATATCAATGAACAAAACTTCTGAAGCTTCTGTTTCTTCATTCTGTTAACTATCTGTCGAGCTGCACATGCTGGAAACTAGTGAGGGCAGAATAACGAATTTATTGACACAATTTATTGTTTTTACTTTGAAATTAACAAATTGATAAAACATTCACATTTTGATGTCCGGCACTCTCCCTTAAGTAGTTGAATAGCCTCGGCCTAGGGTCAGCTCTGCCTGGAGGGCAGACTGGTTCAGGTTTGTGACTTCATTAGGAATGGGTACCGAATTCATTACTTTTGTAGGCGCTGTCACGCCAAATTTCTTCCCCCTACAAAAACCTTCCCCCGCCCCCATTTACTTCCGGGGTCATTTCCTCTTACATCATTTCCTCTTACGTCATTGACAGCGATCGATAACACTTCGGCTTTGACTGCCCGTCGCTGGAAGGATACTTGTTTTTTTTTTTTTTTTTATAATATAGCGTTAACAAAACGTCTGTATTAATCGGACAAATTAACTTGAGGATATTCCTGACTGCACATTTGACGGAGAATTAATTAATTAATTTGATTCGTTTTCCACGGGTCAACACTACTTCAGGGTTAATTTTTCTTTCAGACGGATGGGTTTTAGGTTGATATTGTTGGCAAACACGATTTACTGAGATCCACTCTAACTTCGAGTAAGAACATACCTTTACTGTATGCGGCTGGTCCATGGTAGCCCAATATTGAGACGTGAGTAGGAGCAGTTTTTAGCAAATAATAAAAATAATTGCCAACAACCCCGATAATAACTCTGACATGACTTTGAATTCTCTACAATTATAAACGTTGCCCTCCGTGTCAAGTCACTTTCCGTAATGAGCCAATTATCAGTTGACGTAAGTAAGAGGAAATGACGTAAGAGGAAATGACCCCGGAAGTAAATGGGAGGTGGGGGGGTGGGGGGGGGTTGTAGGGGGAAGAAATTTGGCGTGACAGCACCGACCGAATTCTGACAGTGCTACCGGGTATCGATGCAGGTAAAGTCAAAGGTATTTCGATTCCTTTGTTTCACTTGACGCCATGTCCGGTTGCAGACTCAACACCGGCTTATGTAAACAAGTCGCACTCAAGGCGCCTGGACTCAGCCAAACCCCCCTCGGAGTAATGTTTCAATTTTCAACACCAATAAAGCAAATATGCTGGGTAGAAAATGTAAAGTAAGGCATCACTCTTTCAAAATGCGCTAGCTTAATGCTAATTAACATTGGATTTGCCATAGACATGCTACTATTAGCGATTTTACATGACGATTTCAACACCTCCAAAATTGTTAAAGGAAATTACAACTAAGATAATTGTTACGATCAAACAGCTGGTGTGTACTAGGCACAATACCTAAAGTGTAAACACTTTGTAGGGTGCAACATAACACATTCAGCTTCATGGAAAAAGCTACCCATCCATTTCTACCGCTTGTCCCTTTTGGGGTCGCGGGGGGTGCTGAAGCCTATCTACCTTTCTATTTAAATATACCATAGATAGATAGTACAGTACTGCCATCTAATGTCTTGGAACTGCATTACAAATTAGACTCATTTGATATAATAAAACAAGATGTAACAACTGGACAGCACAGTTATCATAATCCGTTCATTTTAAAATATCACATAAAAAAATAACATTTTCTTATGAAACAATTGAATTAATGAATTAAATTGAATAATTGAGTACTTGTACAGTTTCCTAGGTACTTGGAATTGGCACCGTATCAGTTCAAATGTGACCGGTAGCCATCCCTAGACTTTACCTAGAAAGTAATGCATGACGACCTTTTTTTTTTTTACCCCAGTCACAAAGACGGCTACGAGATTTTTGCCGCGTGGAAAAAGGTGTGGACGAGTAACGGGAAAAGCGAGCCCACTCTTAAGGCTTTCATGGCAGACCAGCAGCTTCCTTACTGGGTGAGAAGTCGAATGTCGCCCACGTGGACGTCATCGCACCGGAACGTACTCATGTCTTCTCCGTGTAGGTGCAATGCAACAAGCCGGACTGCAGGAAGTGGCGTCAGCTGACGAAGGAGATCCAACTCACCAGCTCCCTGGCGGCGACGTACCGCTGCGGGATGAAATTGAACAACATTAAGGTCAGCAGGAAACAGGAAGTAGATCGGCTCACGTGGGCCGATTAGTGTTTTGACGGATGTTTGTCCACAGAGCGAAGGTCCGGACCAGTGCTCCCAACCAGAAGACCTGGTAAAATAAAGCTTTTTTTTGTATATTTTCATGGGTTTGTTTGTATCAACTTCCTGTTCACAGTTTTGATCAGTGGGAGTTCTTCCAAGGATGTCTTTTAGAGATGTCCGATAATATCGGACTGCCGATATTATCGGCCGATAAATGCTTTAAAATGTAATATCGGAAATTATCGGTATCGGTTTCAAAAAGTAAAATTGATGACTTTTTAAAACGCTGCTGTACGGAGTGGTACACGGACGTAGGGAGAAGTACAGAGCAGTTGCGTCTCCCAGTCATACTTGCCAACCCTCCTGATTTTCCTGGGAGACTCACAAATTTCAGTGCCCCTCCCAAAAAATCTCCTGGGGCAACCATTTTCCCGATTTTCACCCAGACAACAATATTGGGGACGTGCCTTAAAGGCACTGCATTTGCGTGCCGGCCCAATCACATAATATCTGCGGCTTTTCACACACACAAGTGAATGCATGCATACTTGGTCAACAGCCATACGGGTCACACTGAGGGTGGCCGTATAAACAACTTTAACACTGTTACAAATCTGCGCAACACTGTGAACCCACACCAAACAAGAATGACAAACATATTTCGGGAGAACATCCGCACGGTAACACAACATAAACACAACAGCACAAAATACCCAGAACCCCTTGCAGCACTAACTCTTCCGGGACGCTTCAATATACACCCACCCACCCCCAACCCCGCCCACCTCAACCTCCACATGCTCTCTCAGGGAGAGCATGTCCCAAATTCCAAGCTGCTGTTTTGAGGCATGTTAAAAATAATAAGGCACTTTGTGACTTCAATAATAAATATGGCAGTGCCATGTTGCCATTTTTTTCCATAACTTGAGTTGATTTATTTTGGAAAACCTTGTTACATTGTTTAATGTATCCAGCGGGGCATCACAACAAAATTAGGCATAATAATGTGTTCATTCCACGACTGTGTATATCGGTATCTGTTGATATCGGAATCAGTAATTAAGAGTTGGACAATATCGGAATATCGGGTATCGGCAAAAAAGCCATTATCGGACATCTCTAATGTCTTTGTCAAGGCCTTTCCAATTTGAACTGTCAATCCAAGTTGCATAATGGCATTCTTTTTGCTCCCTGCAGAGAGTGGCGGAGGTGACTGACAGCTGGTGGCATTCCATGCTCATCCTGCCGCCATTGTTCAAAGACAGCCCGGCCAGTCCCTTCCTCGCTGCTTACTATCCCGACTGCGTCGGAATGAGTCCGTCGTGCACTCCCGGCAGCGCGTCCATGAGCGAGCTGAGGGCCGATCATTGCAGGGCCGCCCAGCCTCAAAGTACGTACTCCTCAACAGCCGTTCAGGTCGTCGCGAGACTTCAACGGCGGCGTTCTTGTCCAGTTGCAGGTCTGTGTCCGTACTTCCAGCCCTTCTACCAGCCCAACGAGTGCGGCAAGGCTCTCTGCGTCCGACCAGACATGATGGAGCTCGACGAGCTTTATGAGTTCCCGGAATTTTCCCGCGATCCCACTATGTATTTGGCTCTGCGCAACCTCATCCTGGCCTCCTGGCACAAAAACTGCAAGGTACCTAGGACAATGATAGCTTGCCAGAGCGTGCCACGCATTAGTAGTTCTCCACAGTTAAGTGAAAAACAACTCATTCAGTGTCTTTTCCAAAGGAGGTTCTCACCGCCCAGAAATGCGCCCTGCACATCATCGTGCGCGGGTTGGTGCGTGTGCGCTGCGTGCAAGAGATGGAGCGGGTGCTCCAATTCATGACCAGAAAGGGTCTCATCAACACGGGAGTGCTGGCTGTCCAGCGACCTCTGCTCCCGGAAAGGCATCGCTCTGTGAGTATCACTCAATGTTTACCGTATTTTCCGCACTATTAAGGCGCACCTTCAGTGAATGGCCTATTTTAAAACTATGTTCATATATAAGGCGCACCGCATTATAAGGCGCATAGAATAGATGCTACAGTAGAGGCTGGGGTTACGTTATGCATCCGTTAGATGGAGCTGCGCTAAAGGGAATGTCAACAAAACAGTCAGATAGGTCAGTCAAACTTTATTAATAGATTACAAACCAGCGTTCTGACAACTCTGTCCACTCCCAAAATATACCATACCATACCAACTTTATTTATAAAGCCCTTTAAAGACAAGCACAGTTGAAAAACAAAGGGCTGTACACCACAAAGAAATGAAGGCAAAGGACAGACTAAAAAATAACATTTAAAACAGAAATAAAAATACACATTTAAAAAGCAAATATAAATTACCCTAAGAACAGTTTGTTAAATAAAAACAGTTTAAAAGTTAAAAACAGTTCAAAAAGTTAAAAGCTAAAAACAGTTCAAAGTCTCATGCTGGGTTAAAAGCCAGTGAATAAAAATGGGTTTTAAGAAGGGTCTTAAAAATAGCCAAAGAAGGGGCCTGTCTCACATGGAGAGGGAGATCGTTCCAGACTTTGGGACCCGCAACAGAGAAAGCTCTGTCCCCTCTGAGCTTGCGCTTTGTTTTGGGTA
>NC_084584.2:14217500-14227500 GCF_033978685.3 Nerophis lumbriciformis | reverse complement strand
CTCAGTTATGTAAATCACAAGAAGGGACCCCTATGTTCTAGGTTTGCTAGCAAGGGTTAAATGTCAATGCAAGCCAATGTGTTTACAGTGCTCCAAGCTCCTCCGCAACAGGAGCATTCTAGTCTTTTTAGGAATTTGCTGCAAAAATGTTTGTCACCCAAGTTTTGAACTGAACCGGGGGTCAGAATTGTGTCATTCTTGGGACGGATTTGGCCATACTTGCCAACCCTCCCGGATTTTCCGGGAGACTCCCGAAATTCAGCGCCTCTCCCGAAAACCTCCCGGAACAAATTTTCTCCAGAAAATCTCCCGAAATTCAGGCGGAGCTGGAGGCCACGCCCCCTCCAGCTCCATGCGGACCTGAGTGACGTGTTGACAGCCTGTTCTCACGTCGGCTTTCCCACCATATAAACAGCTAATGATCGAGGGCGAGTTCTTGGTTTCTTATGTGTGTTTATTGTTAGGCAGTTTCATTAACGTCCTCCCAGCGCGGTAACAACACACAACAACAGCAGTCAAGTTTTCGTCCCCCGTAAAGCAGTTCGTCTGCCGTAAACAGCAATGTTGTGACACTTTTAAACAGGACAATACTGCCATCTACTGTACATGCATATGTGACCCACTCATAATGTGTCACATTTTTGTGTTGATTTATTTATTTTTATTTTGTGGTTTGAATTCGTTTTTGGAGCTGTCATTCCACATTTATCAGTATTCACATTGGTCAGTTGGGGGCAGTAGGGCGTTTCTTCCCAATTGAATGCTATCACCTGCAGACCGGAAGTGTCTTGTCATTCTGATGAGCGCGACCAGTCTGTGAACAATTGAAACGTCCTGTGTGCTTTTTCCTCCTGTATAACAGGTTAGTTTTGGTGAATCAACTCACTGAATAATATCCATGTGATCTTTATAAGTTTAAGTACACATTCTGATGGTGGAGCCTAACTCTAAAGTGTTTGTGAGTTGTAGTTTGTATTTGTGAATGAATCCAGTGCACAGCTGCAGTAATCAATACAAAAAGGCGACGTGAGTGCGCAATGTTTATATAGGAACTTCTGATCCTAATTCAGACTCCCAAATTAGAGCTACCGTTTTCTTATTGATTTTATAATGTATATTTGTATAATGTGTGTGTTCTGAAATAGGGACAGAGAATAGAACAAGGATGGACAATTCAACCCTTAACTCAACAATGAGTAGATGAGTGTTATGTGTGTGTATGTGTAAATAAATGAACACTGAAATTCAAGTATTTATTTTATTTATTTATATATATATATATATATATATATATATATATATATATGTATGTATGTAGTCTTGTGATTTTTTTTTCCCCACACATACATATATTGCGCTCTACTACGGTATCGAGCACTATTTTTTGGATAACCTTATTAAGACATATATATGTATGTATATATATATATATATATATATATATATGTAATAAATATTAAAAAAAATATATATAGCTATAATTCACTGAAAGTAAAGTATTTCTTATATATGTCTTAACCACGCCCCCAACCACGCCCCCCACCCCCCACCTCCAGAAATCGGAGGTCTCAAGGTTGGCAAGTATGAATTTGGCCCCCAGTTGAATAGCCCTGGACTACGTTGTGGCATACACAAGATAAATCCTTATAACTCATACCTTACATTTGGTTTTGGCAGAAGAACGTGGTCGTGATCGGTGCGGGGCCCTCGGGACTTGCTGCTGCGCGCCAGCTGCGCAACTTTGGCACTCAGGTTGGTGTCCTTGTTCTGCTTTTAGGTTGTCAAATTGATGTTTTGGATTGCCAATGTTTTAAAAAGTAGGACACCTCTGCCTTAAGGGGTAAGAACCACTTGATGGGTCAACATGGTTGGTGTTTGCGGCCCACAGGTGCTGGTGCTTGAGGCCCGCGAGAGAATTGGCGGGCGCGTGTGGGATGACACCTCCCTGGGCGTCACCGTGGGTCGCGGCGCTCAGATCGTCAACGGCTGCGTAAACAACCCGGTTGCTCTGATGTGTGAACAGGTGAGAGAGGGCTCCTATGTACCTGCAGACAAACACTCAGGCTCCTCCTAAACTGACCGCACGTGCTGCAGATGGGCGTCCGCATGCACAAGCTGGGAGAGCGCTGTGACCTGTTCCAGGAGGGCGGCCGTGTCACCGACCCCGCCATCGACAAGCGCATGGACTTCCACTTCAACGCCATTCTGGACGTGGTGTCGGAGTGGAGGAA
Organism: Nerophis lumbriciformis; assembly: GCF_033978685.3. NCBI lineage: Eukaryota > Metazoa > Chordata > Actinopteri > Syngnathiformes > Syngnathidae > Nerophis > Nerophis lumbriciformis. The sequence goes on along the minus strand of NC_084584.2, from coordinate 14,225,269 downwards.
GGACAAGTCGCAGGGCCAGGACAAACCTCTGGGAGGTGCTGAGACTTTGACAGGCGGGCTGAGGTCTGCGATTAAAACTCATAGCGTTTGACCCTTTTTTGACAGAGAAAGTCCAGGAGCTTAAAAAGAACTTCCTTCAGGAGTCCGGCATCCAGTTCAGTGAGCTGGAGGAGAAAGTCCTCCAGTTTCACCTCAGTAACCTGGAATACGCCTGTGGCAGCTCGTTAAACCAGGTCCGAGGGCCAGGCTTGTCTGGTGTTGAATGATTTCCTGCTAACAGCGTATTTTCTTGCACGCAGGTTTCGGCCAGGTCCTGGGACCACAATGAATTCTTTGCGCAGTTCTCAGGAGACCACACGCTGCTCACTCACGGCTACACTGCTCTGCTACACAAGCTAGCCGAGGGCCTCGACATCCGCACTAAGTGCCCGGTAGAATACAGTTGTATTTACCTCACAACATGTTCTGTCCCATACGAAATATAATATTTCTCCGTCCGATATCAGAAAAAAAACCTTGTAAAATACCTGATACAAGCAGTCCTGCAGCCAGTTAAAGTACCAGTAGAGTGGAAAAACAAGTTGACTTTGTATTGATTGATTGATTGAGACTTTTATTAGTAAATTGCACAGTACAGTACATATTCCGTACAATTGACCTCTAAATGGTAACACCCGAATAAGTTTTTCAACTTGTTTAAGTCGGGGTCCACGCTAATCAATTCATGGTATAAATATATACTATCATCATAATACACTCATCACACAAGTTAATCATCAGAGTATATACATTGAATTTTACATTATTTACAATCCGGGGGGTGGAATGTGGAGGGGGTTGGGGCGGGGGGGTTAGGTTTGGTTGATACCAGCACTTCAGTCATCAACAATTATCATCTGAGAAATGGACATTGTAACAGTGTAGGTCTGACTTGGTAGGATTTGTACAGCGAGCAGTGAACATACTGAGCTCAGAAAGCATAAGAACAAGTATATACATTTGATTATTTACAATCCGGAGAGGTCAGATGTGGTGGGGGGAGGGTGTTAGTCTAGGGTTGTAGTTGCCTGGAGGTGCTCTTTTAGTGCGGTTTAGAAGGAGGGTTGAGATGCACTTTCTTTTACACCTATTGGGAGTGAATTTCATATTGATTTGGCATAGAAGGAGAATTAATTGTTAGATCGGAATCTGGGTTTAACGTGGTTTGTGGAGCTCCCCCTGGTGTTGTGGTTATGGCGGTCATTTACGTTATGGAAGTAGTTTGACATGTACTTCGGTATCAGGGAGGTGTAGCGGTTTTTATAGACTAGGCTCAGTGCAAGTTGTTTTACTCTGTCCTCCACCCTGAGCCAGCCCACTTTGGAGAAGTGGGTAGGAGTGAGGTGTGATCTGGGGTGGAGGTCTAGAAGTAACCTGACTAGCTTGTTCTGGGATGTTTGGAGTCTAGATTTGAGGGTTTTGGAGGTGCTAGGGTACCAGGGGGTGCATGCGAAATCGAAAAAGGGTTGAATGAGAGTTCCCGCTAGAATCTTCATGGTGCTTTTGTTGACCAGAGAGGACATTCTGTCGAGAAATCTTGTTCATTTGTTGACCTTTTTGATTACCTTGGTTGCCATTTTATCACAGGAAAGATTAGCCTCCAGAATGGAACTTAGGTAGTTGACCTCATCTTTCCTGGTGTATGCTTAATTGTGCTTCATTGTAGCCATCAAACCATATTCAATTGTATTTACAATCCGTAAAGTATGTAAAAATACCATCTAAACATCACAAAATGCCACAAATTCAGTCAGCCATTTTGAATATTAGGCTCCGAATACCTTTGGCTATTTCCGGAGAGTGACGTCACAGTAGTAACGCTTCTGCACTCCGACCATGTTATCAGATCAGTCATACTGGAAATATGCAACTATTGTAAATACATGTAGAAATTCACAATCCCTATACAAGACATGTACATAGGGCGGGGCGATATGGCCTATTTTTAATATCTCAATATTTTTAGGCCATGTCACGATACACGATATATATCGCGATATTTTGCCTTAGCCTTGAATGAACACTTGATGCATATAATCACAGCAGTATGATGATTCTTTGTGTCTACATTAAAACATTCTTGTTCATACTGCATTAATATATGCTCATTTTAAACTTTCATGCAGAGAGGGAAATCACAACTAAGTCAATTGACCAAAACTGTATTTATTAAACAGTTATTAAGCAGTGGCACAAACATTCATGTCATTTGAAAACAGAAAGTGCAAGATTGTCAAGACATTTTAAAACAAGCTATTAGTGCACTTTTGTGCATGATGTCACTAAGATAGCAAATCAAAACAACACTAAATTAAAGTACACTTTTTGTACAGAACGCCACTACAATAGTTTAAAACAAATAAAGTGCACTTTTGTACATGTCACACAAGATATTTCAATAAGTGTCAAATAAAAATGAGCTGCATAATAGGAAATCAAATTGTGTATGTCCTTCGCTATGTGGTTTGGTTCCGGCGAACGTTATCTCCTTATGTCGTGGACTATTTTTTTCATACGGTGTTGATGTGGAAATGGTTGCCTCAGCATTTTGTGGGTGTGGCACTGAACGGAGATGTTGACATGCGGAGTTTCAAGCACTCTTCATTCTCTAGCAGGTGACTTTTCAAATGATACTACATATTACAATGAATTTCCCCAAGGCGACCAATAAATCTAATCTAATCTAATATTAGCAGTAATGCTACTTTTTGTAGCAGCGCTTTTGCCCCACACTTTTCGACATATTCCCACTTGAAGCCAAACCACCGCCGAAAAATGGACCCCGTGCTGTTTTTCTTGGGAATTAATTATTCCTTCATTTGTTACCAGAGTTGCACCTTCTTTCTCTCGTATTACCACTCGCACCACAGCTAACGTTACCCATGCTGCTACCTCTCTGCTCCGCGAGGGCGTATACGTATGTGACGTATGTCAGAAGGTGCGCTTGTTTAAGTCTCTGTGAGAAGCAGAGACTAGAAAGAGTAAGAAGAGCCTGTAGTGTAATGCCTGCAGCTAAAAGCAACTGCGTGAGAACGTATACTTGAATATCACGATATAGTCATTTTCTATATCGCACAGAGACAAACCCGAGATATATCGAGTATATCGATATATCGCCCAGCCCTACATGTACACACATTTGTTTTGATTTTTTTTTTTTAACAAGTGCTAACAATGCAGTTTATGGGGGCTCTCTATTTTGCCCACAAAACTCTTTCAATAACCATCCAAAACCCTGCAAACAATACTCTATTTACATCTCGCAACCTGAATATTAACCAAATATTAGTAGTTATTATAAGCGCTAACTCAGTAAGTATTTTTAGCATTGATAACCGAGAGCTAACTATAGTTTATGCTGCACTGGACTAAAGGAGAGACTTTAATGTAATTGTAAAATGAATCGGAAGATGGCAGTAATGCAACATAAATGGATGGAAACTGCCGTAAAACTGTAAAGAAGAAGAAACTTATGCAGCATTGAGCCGGCGATGTCTTCTTTGCTGTCGTTCTTCTCCCGCATCATCGCGTCTCGGCTCGTCAAAGTTATTCTCGATTATAAATCCAGCCTCTCATCAGGTTATTGGGAGGATTTAGCCATGAATCTAGAAGTTGTTCATCTGTGACATTCAGTTTATACCCGGAGATGGAGACAAACACTACAACAGAAGACAGCATCAGACTTTGATTGATTGATTGAGACTTTTATTAGTAGATTGCAGAGTACAGTACATATTCCGTACAATTAACCACTAAATGCTAACACCCGAATAAGTTTTTCAACTTGTTTAAGTCGGGGTCCACGTCAATCATTTCATGACTCGGCAGCAACTTTTTTAACACTTCGTCGTGTGCATTAAAATTAATTATTCATCTAAACGGGAAGATATGGACATCAGTCATCAGTGAGAGCAGACATTGTACAGTAAGCAATCGTTTTATTATGTTTGTAGTTTGTATTTCTTGTTTAGCTTAGCAATACTGCTCCATGATGCTTAGTGTTTTACTAAAGCTGGATCTGTTTAGCACAGCTTCTAAAACTTGTAGTTCACCCTCCTTATATTCAAGAAAAAAGATATAAGGTTCTGGATCATCATTTGTCTCAAAGTAATCATTATTGGCTCCCACAAAGTCTGCATGATTTGCATTGTTGTTGATGGGAAAGGGATTGGCGGTGACGTGTCTGGCTTCCTTATTATCTCTCAAAATAGCTCAGGAATCTCTGTGAGATTGATACTATTTTGATCATATCTATTTACTCGCTAAGCTTTTCGGTGTCATACATCAAATATATATGATAATAGCTTCAATATAGAAGCAACTTGTTTTTCCACTCTACTGGTACTTTAACATCTGAATGTCCTCCAATAAGCACATTATTTCTTCTAATTTACTAAAGTCATTTACATAAAGTAAACACCGTAGGCTATAGGCTACTAGGAGCTAGCAGATACTCGACAGTGAAGCACACTAGCGAGATATACGTGATAATCATTGAACAATATTGCAGTCTAAAACAGCACATTTGTCAATATAAACAAATATCAATTAAATATATTAGCATATTACTTACACATACAAAATCTCCAATGCAGAAGATTATTAGAAAGTATTTAGTAACAAACGTGTCCGCATTATTCAACGTACTGCTTCATGAGCTTGATGAACTTTTGTGACCACTTCAATTTAAAGACATCCTTAGTCCATTTCAATAGGTTAATGTTTTTCATACCTACCATTGTTCTCTGCTAACCTTTTGTTACATCCAGCAGTCCAAAATAATACAAGTATGATTCATGCTGACATCGTATCGGATCAGTAACGTCATCAGCCAATATTCAAGGCTCCAATATCGTATAGAAAGTGAAAATGTTGTATCAGGACATCCCAAAATATTACATTTCTTTCTACTTAAGGTTCAGTCCATCGACTACTCAGGCGATGTTGTCAGAGTTACTTGCTCTAATGGCTCCCAGTGGACAGCCAAAAAGGTACAATTACTACTAAAAAAAAAATGTGAAAAGCACTTTTTTGGGGGGATAATGTTGTTTACCTGAAGTCGCTTCCTCCTTTTAGGTTCTTGTTACGATACCGCTAACGTTGCTTCAGAGGAACTTCATCAAGTTCAACCCGCCCCTTCCTGAAAGGAAAATGAAAGCGATCCACAGTCTGGGAGCAGGCATCATTGAGAAGGTACACACACACACACACACACACACAATGAACATTATCTTTGTAAAAGCCCTTTTTGCATGGTAAAAATATTAAAGATGCCTGAATTAGGGATGTCCCGATCCAGGTTTTTGCACTTCCGATCCGATACCGATATTGTTTTTGCATTTCCGATCCGATACTGACCGATACCGATACTGACCGATACTGGCCTATCCGAGCATGTATTAAAGTTTAAAGTTATTTAGCCTACTTAGTTGTCAGAATCATGTTGAAAAGGGTTTTAGTACTCTTGATAACAACTAGCCAGCTGAATTAGGGGAGTTTGAATAATACACAATGGTTGGTAACAAGCAACTGACCTGTTTATTCAAGGATAAACACAAAATAGACAAAATTATACATGACAAACAGAAATGGCATCATTGAACTAGGGCTGGGCGATATGGCCTTTTTTTAATATTGCGATATTTTAAGGCCATATTGCGATACACAATATATATCTCGATATTTTGCCTGAACACTTGATGCATATAATCACAGCAGTATGATGATTCTATGTGTTTTGATTGATTGATTGAGACTTTTATTAGTAGGTTGCACAGTGAAGTACATATTCCGTACAATTGACCACTAAATGGTAACACCCCAATAAGTTTTTCAACTTGTTTAAGTCGGGGTCCACTTAAATTGATTCATGATACAGATATATACTATCAGATATATACTATCATCATAATACAGTCATCACCCAAGATAATCACATTGAATTATTTACATTATTTATAATCCAGGGTGTGGAGGGGGGCGCCGGATGTAAGTGTCAAAAAGACAGCCAAAAGAGTTTGATATGAGAATAAATCTAAAGTTAAAATATAGGGTAGAAATGCACCCATTTACAGGAAATGTAGTCTTGATTTTCAAAATGTTCTTTCAAGGCTTGCATGTCTACATTAAAACATTCTTCTTCATACTGCATTAATATATGCTACTTTTAAACTTTCATGCAGAGAAGGAAATCACAACTAAAAAAATCACACATTTTTTCATACGGTGTTGATCTGGAAATGTTTGCCTCTGCATTTTGATGGTGTGGATGTGTGGCGTCTCGACAGACGTCACAATATTTGAACAATGATGACGAAAACTGTTTTCTCTGTCGTGTCCGTGTGTCGAAAATTGTTATGCGCTTATTTTTTTATTTGATTTTGTGCGTGACATAGATTTGCTATGCGCAGAGGACGCTGAGCAGTTTGCAATTGCACAGGCGAGCACCTTAGAGGGAGCGTTGCTCGCACGGCTGCGCTAGCATCACAGCTAACGTTAGCCATGCTGCTACCTCTCTGCTCGGGGAGGACGTATACGTATGTGACGTATGACGTGACAGTATGTGACGTATGTTGTGACAGTATGTGACGTGTGTAAGAAGGTGCACTTGCTGTCTGTGAGAGGGAGACACAGGACAGAGTGAGAAGAGCCTGTCGTGTAATGCCAGCAGCTAAAAGCAACTGCGTGCCTGTGGATGTGTTGAAGGTGTGCTGGAAAATGCGGAACGGAAATTACAGAGCAGCAGAAAAGTGCAATGTATTATTTAAATCGGTGCGTTGGAAAACACGGACCGGTGTTTTTTTTTAAACTGGATCTGGATCGGCATTTTCCCATGCCTTGCCGATACGCAATTTTTGGCAAATATCGGCAGTCGATCCGATCCAAATATCGGATCGGGACATCCCTAGCCTGAATGAAACTCTTGTAGTTTTTGCAATCATTTCAAAATAATTAGTTAAGACATTGTTATGAAAACAAATAAATTAGCCAAAAATAATCAAATAAACTTATTTATATACCACTTTTCATAAGCAAAAATTACACAACTAGATATAAAAATATTATATTAATAATAAATGAATGAAAACATAAAACAGTAAGAATACTAGTAGTAATGGTGAAAACCAAAATAGAAAATAACTTAATACAAATTAAGAACCTAATAAGAGTTTAAAATGATCTGTAAAACCCTGATGTACCTTTTTAAAGCCTTTTAACTTTTTTTTGTTTTAATAAAAAAAAAAAAAACTTTCTCTGCACACTAGAGTACATGTGTTTTTTTTATGTAGCATGCGATATTAACCAGAATCTTGTCAAAACTCAAAACTATCTAATGTTTCGATACACATATTTTTGGTAATGGCGCACTGAAGTGTCCAACTTTCAAACACAACCTCCTTGCCGACCTCCCAAACAGATCGCCCTCCAGTTTCCGTACAGATTCTGGGACAACAAGATCCAGCTGGCGGATTACTTCGGTCACATCCCGCCGACTCCCGACAAGAGAGGCATGTTCACCGTCTTCTATGACATGGACCCGCAGGTTGGTCACAGATTCTCACGTAACATTTGGAGCCATAGGCGCCGATCCCGTGGGTGCTTCGGGGCCCGAGCACCCACGTGGGATTGATGGCAAATTCTTTCTCACCACCAAGCAAAAACCGCGCATGCCCAGACCCCTTCTAAACTAAGCCGGCGAAGGTTATTCAGGGTAAATCCCACCTAACCTT